>NW_025747484.1:0-7500 GCF_021184085.1 Oncorhynchus gorbuscha | reverse complement strand
CAGAGGCTCAGGGATAATAACATACTGTAGGATGACATTTATAACTCAACAAAAACAAACAGACAGAAAACATCTGAAATTATGTTTCATTAACTCAGAGATAATAAATGACAATAGGTAAAGACATTCTAGGTATCGAGATATCTACAGTATTGATGTATCTACACTCCCTCACTGGTCTGTCTTCTCCCTCTATCCTTCCTCCCTGGTGTCACGCCCTGGTTGAAATATTTGTGTTTATTCTTCATTTATTCGGTCATGCCAGGGTGTGACATGGGTTTATTGTGGTGTGTTTCGTCTTGGGGTTTTTGTGGGGTGTATAGTGTAGTCTATGGCTGCCTGAGGCGGTTCTCAATCAGAGTCAGGCGATTATCGTTGTCTCTGATTGGGAACCATTTTTAGGCAGCCATATTCTTTGAGGGTGTTTCGTGGGTGATTGTTCCTGTCTCTGTGTCTTCACCAGATAGGACTGTTTAGGTTTTCACGTTCTGTTTGTTGTTTTGTATTGTTCGTGTTTTTTAAAATTCTTTATTAAAGATGAACAAAACTAACCACGCTGCATTTTGGTCCGCCTCTCCTTCAACAGAAGAAAGCCGTGACACCTGGTCTGTGTTCTCCCTCTAGCCTTCCTCCCTGGTCTGTGTTCTCCCTCTACCCTCCCTCCCTGGTCTGTGTTCTCACTCTACCCTCCCTCCCTGGTCTGTGTTCTCCCTCTACCCTCCCTCTACCCTCCCTCCCTGGTCTGTGTTCTCCCTCTACACTCCCTCCCTGGTCTGTGTTCTCCCTATACCCTCTCTCTACCCTCCCTCCCTGGTCTGTGTTCTCCCTCTAACCTCCCTCCCTGGTCTGTGTTCTCCCTCTAGCCTTCCTCCCTGGTCTGTGTTCTCCCTCTACCCTCCCTCCCTGGTCTGTGTTCTCCCTCTAGCCTTCCTCCCTGGTCTGTGTTCTCCCTCTAGCCTTCCTCCCTGGTCTGTGTTCTCCCTCTACCCTCCCTCCCTGGTCTATGTTCACCCTCTACCCTCCCTCCCTGGTCTGTGTTCTGCCTCTACCCTCTCTCTACCCTCCCTCCCTGGTCTGTGTTCTCCCTCTACCCTCCCTCCCTGGTCTGTGTTCTCCCTATACCCTCTCTCTACCCTCCCTCCCTGGTCTGTGTTCTCCCTCTAGCCTTCCTCCCTGGTCTGTGTTCTCCCTCTAGCCTTCCTCCCTGGTCTGTGTTCTCCCTCTAGCCTTCCTCCCTGGTCTGTGTTCTCCCTCTACCCTCCCTCCCTGGTCTGTGTTCTCACTCTACCCTCCCTCCCTGGTCTGTGTTCTCCCTCTACCCTCCCTCTACCCTCCCTCCCTGGTCTGTGTTCTCCCTCTAGCCTCTGTCTACCCTCCCTCCCTGGTGTGTGTTCTCCCTCTACCCTCCCTCCCTGGTCTGTGTTCTCTCTCTACCCTCCCTCCCTGGTCTGTGTTCTCTCTCTACCCTCCCTCCCTGGTCTGTGTTCTCTCTCTACCCTCCCTCCCTGGTGTGTGTTCTCCCACTAGCCTTTCTCTACCCTCCCTCCCTGGTGTGTGTTCTCCCTCTACCCTCCCTCTACCCTCCCTCCCTGGTGTGTGTTCTCCCTCTAGCCTCCCTCCCTGGTCTGTGTTCTCCCTCTAGCCTTCCTCCCTGGTCTGTGTTCTCCCTCTAGCCTCTGTCTACCCTCCCTCCCTGGTGTGTGTTCTCCCTCTAGCCTCCCTCCCTGGTCTGTGTTCTCCCTCTAGCCTTCCTCCCTGGTCTGTGTTCTCCCTCTAGCCTTCCTCCCTGGTCTGTGTTCTCCCTCTAGCCTTCCTCCCTGGTCTGTGTTCTCCCTCTACCCTCCCTCCCTGGTCTATGTTCACCCTCTACCCTCCCTCCCTGGTCTGTGTTCTGCCTCTACCCTCTCTCTACCCTCCCTCCCTGGTCTGTGTTCTCCCTCTACCCTCCCTCCCTGGTGTGTGTTCTCCCTCTACCCTCCCTCCCTGGTCTGTGTTCTCTCTCTACCCTCCCTCCCTGGTCTGTGTTCTCTCTCTACCCTCCCTCCCTGGTGTGTGTTCTCCCACTAGCCTTTCTCTACCCTCCCTCCCTGGTGTGTGTTCTCCCTCTACCCTCCCTCTACCCTCCCTCCCTGGTCTGTGTTCTCCCTCTAGCCTCTGTCTACCCTCCCTCCCTGGTCTGTGTTCTCCCCCTTTCCTCTATCTACCCTCCCTCCCTGGTGTGTGTTCTCCCTCTACCCTCCCTCCCTGGTCTGTGTTCTCCCTATACCCTCTCTCTACCCTCCCTCCCTGGTCTGTGTTCTCCCTCTAGCCTTCCTCCCTGGTCTGTGTTCTCCCTCTAGCCTTCCTCCCTGGTCTGTGTTCTCCCTCTAGCCTTCCTCCCTGGTCTGTGTTCTCCCTCTACCCTCCCTCCCTGGTCTGTGTTCTCACTCTACCCTCCCTCCCTGGTCTGTGTTCTCCCTCTACCCCTCCCTCCCTCTGTGTTCCCTCCCTCCCTGGTCTGTGTTCTCACTCTACCCTCCCTCCCTGGTCTGTGTTCTCCCTCTACCCTCCCTCTACCCTCCCTCCCTGGTCTGTGTTCTCACTCTACCCTCCCTCCCTGGTCTGTGTTCTCCCTCTACCCTCCCTCTACCCTCCCTCCCTGGTCTGTGTTCTCCCTCTACCCTCCCTCTACCCTCCCTCCCTGGTCTGTGTTCTCACTCTACCCTCCCTCCCTGGTCTGTGTTCTCCCTCTACCCTCCCTCTACCCTCCCTCCCTGGTCTGTGTTCTCACTCTACCCTCCCTCCCTGGTCTGTGTTCTCCCTCTACCCTCCCTCTACCCTCCCTCCCTGGTCTGTGTTCTCCCTCTAGCCTCTGTCTACCCTCCCTCCCTGGTCTGTGTTCTCCCCCTTTCCTCTATCTACCCTCCCTCCCTGGTGTGTGTTCTCCCTCTACCCTCCCTCCCTGGTCTGTGTTCTCTCTCTACCCTCCCTCCCTGGTCTGTGTTCTCTCTCTACCCTCCCTCCCTGGTGTGTGTTCTCCCTCTACCCTCCCTCCCTGGTCTGTGTTCTCTCTCTACCCTCCCTCCCTGGTCTGTGTTCTCTCTCTACCCTCCCTCCCTGGTCTGTGTTCTCCCTCTAGCCTCTCTCTACCCTCCCTCCCTGGTCTGTGTTCTCCCTCTAGCCTCTCTCTACCCTCCCTCCCTGGTCTGTGTTCTCCCTCTAGCCTCTCTCTACCCTCCCTCCCTGGTCTGTGTTCTCCCTCTAGCCTCTCTCTACCCTCCCTCCCTGGTCTGTGTTCTCCCTCTAGCCTCTCTCTACCCTCCCTCCCTGGTCTGTGTTCTCCCTCTAGCCTCTGTCTACCCTCCCTCCCTGGTCTGTGTTCTCTCTCTACCCTCCCTCCCTGGTCTGTGTTCTCTCTCTACCCTCCCTCCCTGGTCTGTGTTCTCCCTCTAGCCTCTCTCTACCCTCCCTCCCTGGTCTGTGTTCTCCCTCTACCCTCCCTCCCTGGTCTGTGTTCTCTCTCTACCCTCCCTCCCTGGTCTGTGTTCTCTCTCTACCCTCCCTCCCTGGTCTGTGTTCTCCCTCTAGCCTCTGTCTACCCTCCCTCCCTGGTCTGTGTTCTCCCTCTACCCTCCCTCCCTGGTCTGTGTTCTCCCTCTAGCCTCTCTCTACCGTCCCTCCCTGGTGTGTGTTCTCCCTCTAGCCTCTCTCTACCCTCCCTCCCTGGTGTGTGTTCTCTCTCTACCCTCCCTCCCTGGTGTGTGTTCTCCCTCTAGTGTTAAACACTTAGTGTTAAACACCACATGATTAACACAGTGAGTAATGTTGTAATGTACTGTACGTCACAACTGTATTCATACTGTACCTCATTACTGTATTTATACTGGACTTCATTACTGTATTTCTGCTGTACTTCATTACTGTATTTCTACTGTACTTCACTACTGTATTTCTACTGTACCTCATTACTGTTTTCTACTGTACTTCATTACTGTATTTCTGCTGTACTTCATTATTGTATTTCTACTGTACTTCATTACTGTATTTCTACTGTACTTCATTACTGTATTTCTACTGTACTTCATTACTGTATTTGTATTGTTCTTCATTACTGTATTTCTACTGTTCCTCATTACTGTATTTCTACTGTACTTGGAACAAGAACATTACATTAACAATTACAAAGAGGGATTTTGTATCGTAGACCTACTGAAAGGGATATAGAGGGATTATATATTGTATAAATATAGAAGTCTATTAATTTGATTATTAGTATGTTGTGTAGTGCTGTATAATGTTTTATGATGTATCAATCTTTGATGGACAACCTTTAGTCGTTAGTAATAACTAATTGTTGCATGTTTTATGATGTATCAATCTTTGATGGACAACCTTTAGTCGTTAGTAATAACTAATTGTTGCATGTTTTATGATGTATCAATCTTTGATGGACAACCTTTAGTCGTTAGTAATAACTAATTGTTGCATGTTTTATTTCCCCAGATTTAAACTATGTGAAATACAGAAAATCCTTTCCTCACATTTCTTTCAAAGAACAAAATCTTTACAACAGATTTATTTCACATTTGAGAGAGAGAGTGAGAGAGAAATGTGCCTTGTCATCATACCGACAACATCAAAATAGCCTTTCAAGACTGAAGTCAGCAGGACTTTGAGTAGCCAGACTTAGTATCAGCCAGACTTGTTGCTGGGTTACAGGGTTAAATAGCCATTTTGGAAAAGAGAAAACAGAACATTCTGCTCCATTGTTACACTCCCATTGTGAAGTGGAAGGGTTCCATTATACTGTATTAGAACACAACTGTGCTTTAGAACTAGAAGAGACTCCAATATCAACATGAGAAATTATGGTCAACTATATAGACACACATAGGCTGGGATTCAATCCATTTACATTTACATTACATTTAAGTCATTTAGCAGACGCTCTTATCCAGAGCGACTTACAAATTGGTGCATTCACCTTATGACATCCAGTGGAACAGTCACTTTACAATAGTGCATCTAAATATTAAAGGGGGGGGGGTGAGACACTGTATAGACACACAGGCTGGGATTCAATCCAATACTGTGTAGACACACATATGCTGCGATTCAATCCAATACTGTATAGACAGACACACAGGCTGGGATTCAATCCAATACTGTATAGACACACATATGCTGCGATTCAATCCAATACTGTATAGACAGACACACAGGCTGGGATTCAATCCAATACTGTATAGACAGACACAAAGGCTGGGATTCAATCCAATACTGTACAGACAGACACACAGGCTGGGATTCAATCCAATACTGTATAGACAGAAAAAGGCTGGGATTCAATCCAATACTGTATAGACAGAAAAAGGCTGGGATTCAATCCAATACTGTATAGACAGAAAATGTCATGTTTTGTCATTTATTATCTTGTCTTGTCCCTGTGCTTCCCATTCTATTCGTTTCCCTCTGCTGGTCTTATTAGGTTCTTTCCCTCTTTCTATCCCTCTCTCTCCCCCTCCCTCTCTCACTCTCTCGCTCTCTCTTCTCTCTATCGTTCCGTTCCTGCTCCCAGCTGTTCCTATTCCCCTAATCAATCATTTAATCTTCCCACACCTGTTCCCGATCCTTTCCCCTGATTAGAGTCCCTATTTCTTCCTTTGTGTTCCGTTCCTGTCCTGTCGGTTCCTTGTTTAGAATTCACCGTGCTGTGATTGTGTATCGCCCTGTCGTGTCGTGTTTTCCTCAGATGCTGCGTGGTGAGCAGGTGTCTGAGTCTGTCTGGTTCGAGTGCCTTCCCGAGGCAACCTGCTGTTCACCTGCTGTTCAAGATCGAGTCTCCAGTTGGTCCTCGTCATTTCGAGTGAAAGTTGTGTTTTTTTGTTTGTATTCACTTTTCTGGATTAAAGACTCTGTTTTCGCCAAGTCGCTTTTGGGTCCTCTTTCACCTGCATGACAGAAGGAACCGACCAAGGAATGGACCCAGCGGCTTCAGACGCTCGTTACACTGCCGTCGAGATCCAAGGAGCCATGCTCGGCAGACACGGGCAGGAATTGTCTGCTGCTCGCCATGCCGTGGAGAACCTGGCCGCTCAGGTTTCCGACCTCTCTGGACAGTTCCAGAGTCAACGTCTCGTGCCACCTGTTACTTCCTGGCCTGCCGAGCCTCCAGAACCTAGGGTTAATAACCCACCTTGCTACTCCGGGCAGCCCACTGAGTGCCGCTCCTTTCTCACGCAGTGTGAGATTGTGTTCTCTCTCCAACCCAACACATACTCTAGAGAGAGAGCTCGGGTTGCTTACGTCATTTCACTCCTTACTGGCCGGGCTCGAGAATGGGGCACAGCTATCTGGGAGGCAAGGGCTGATTGCTCTAACAAGTTCCAGAACTTTAAAGAGGAGATGATTCGGGTTTTTGACCGTTCAGTTTTTGGTAGGGAGGCTTCTAGGGCCCTGGCTTCCTTATGCCAAGGTGAACGGTCCATAACGGATTATTCTATTGAGTTTCGCACTCTTGCTGCCTCTAGTGAGTGGAACGAGCCGGCGCTGCTCGCTCGTTTTCTGGAGGGACTCCACGCAGTGGTTAAGGATGAGATTCTCTCCCGGGAGGTTCCTTCAGATGTGGACTCTTTGATTGCTCTCGCCATCCGCATAGAACGACGGGTAGATCTTCGTCACCGGGCTCGTGGAAGAGAGCTCGCATCAACGGTGTTTCCCTGCTCCGCATCGCAACCATCTCCCTCCTCTGGCTCAGAGACTGAGCCCATGCAGTTGGGAGGGATTCGCATCTCGACTAAGGAGAGGGAACGGAGGATCACCAACCGCCTGTGCCTCTATTGCGGAGTTGCTGGACATTTTGTTAATTCATGTCCAGTAAAAGCCAGAGCTCATCTGTAAGCGGAGGGCTACAGGTGAGCGCAACTACTCAAGTCTCTCCATCTAAATCCTGTACTACTTTGTCGGTCCATCTACGCTGGACCGGTTCGGGTGCTACATGTAGTGCCTTGATAGACTCTGGGGCTGAGGGTTGTTTCATGGACGAAGCATGGGTTCGGAAACATGACATTCCTTTCAGAGAGTTAGAGAAGCCTACGCCCATGTTCGCCTTAGATGGTAGTCATCTTCCCAGTATCAGATTTGAGACACTACCGTTAACCCTCACAGTATCTGGTAACCACAGTGAGACTATTTCTTTTTTGATTTTTCGTTCACCGTTTACACCTGTTGTTTTGGGTCATCCCTGGCTAGTATGTCATAATCCTTCTATTAATTGGTCTAGTAATTCTATCCTATCCTGGAACGTTTCTTGTCATGTGAAGTGTTTAATGTCTGCCATCCCTCCCGTTTCTTCTGTCCCTACTTCTCAGGAGGAACCTGGCGATTTGACAGGAGTGCCGGAGGAATATCATGATCTGCGCACGGTCTTCAGTCGGTCCCGAGCCAACTCCCTTCCTCCTCACCGGTCGTATGATTGTAGTATTGATCTCCTTCCGGGGACCACTCCTCCTCGGGGTAGAC
>NW_025747483.1:45000-55499 GCF_021184085.1 Oncorhynchus gorbuscha | reverse complement strand
CCTACCCAGGCCAAACCCTGCCCTACCCAGGCCAAACCCTCCCCTACCCAGGCCAAACCCTCCCCTACCCCAGGCCAAACCCTCCCCTACCCAGGCCAAACCCTCCCCTACCCAGGGCCAAACCCTCCCCTACCAGGCCAAACCCTCCCTAACCTAGACAATGACAGCCTACCCAGGCCAAACCCTCCCCTACCCGGGCCAAACCCTCCCTAACCTAGACAATGACGGCCTACCCAGGCCGACCCTCCCCTAACCTAGACAATGACGGCCTGCAGGCCAAGCCTCTAACCAGGCCAAACCCTCCCCTAACCTAGACAATGACAGCCTACCCAGGCCAAACCACTCCCCTAACCTGACAATGACGGCCTGCAGGCCAAACCTCCCCTAACCTAGACAATGACGGCCTGCCCAGGCCAAACCCTCCCCCTAACCTAGACAATGACGGCCCTACCCAGGCCAAACCCTCCCCTACCCAGGCCAAACTCTCCCCTAACCTAGACGTGACGGCCTGCCCAGGCCAAACCCTCCCCTACCCAGGCCAAACCCTCCCTAACCTAGACAATGACCTACCCAGGCCAAGCCCTCCCCCCTAACCCTAGACAATGACGGCCTACCCAGGCCAAACCCTCCACAAAACCTAGACAATGATGGCCTACCCAGGCCAAACCCTCCACAAACCTAGAAAATGAGCGGCCTACTGCAGGCCAAACCCTCCCCTAACCTAGACAATGCCCTACCCAGACCAAAACCCTCCACAAACCTAGAAAATAGCGACCTACCCAGGCCAAACCCTCCCTAACCTAGAAATGACGGCCTACCCAGGCCAAACCCTCCCTAACCTGCAATGACCCTACCCAGGCCAAACCCTCCCCCTAGACAATGACCAGGCCAAACCCTCCCAAACCTAGACAATGACCCTACCCAGGCCAAACCTCCCCTAACCTGACAATGACGCCTAAGGCCAAACCCTCCCCTACCCAGGCTAAACCCTCCCCCTACCTGACAATGGCCTACCCAGGCCACCCTCCCCCCCAATGACGGCCTACCCAGGCCAAACCCTCCCCTAACCCAGGCAAACCCTGACCCTACCCAGGCCAAACCCCCCCTACCCAGGCCAAACCTCCCCCTAACCTAGACAATGACCCTAGGCCAAACCCTCCCCTACCCAGGCCAAACCTCCCCTACCCTAGACAAACCCTCCCTACCCAGGCCAAACCCTCCCTACCCAGGCCAAACCCTCCCTAACCTAGACAATGACAGCCTACCCAGGCCAAACCCTCCCCTACCCAGGCCAAACCCTCCCCTAACCTAGACAATGACGGCCTACCCAGGCCAAACCCTCCCCTACCCAGGCCAAACCCTCCCCTAACCTAGACAATGACGGCCTACCCAGGCCAAACCCTCCACAAACCTAGACAATGACGGCCTACCCAGGCCAAACCCTCCACAAACCTAGACAATGACGGCCTACCCAGGCCAAACCCTCCACAAACCTAGACAATGACGGCCTACCCAGGCCAAACCCTCCCCTAACCTAGACAATGACGGCCTACCCAGGCCAAACCCTCCACAAACCTAGACAATGACGGCCTACCCAGGCCAAACCCTCCACAAACCTAGAAAATGACGGCCTACCCAGGCCAAACCCTCCCCTAACCTAGACAATGACGGCCTACCCAGGCCAAACCCTCCACAAACCTAGAAAATGACGGCCTACCCAGGCCAAACCCTCCCCTAACCTAGAAAATGACGGCCTACCCAGGCCAAACCCTCCCCTAACCTAGAAAATGACGGCCTACCCAGGCCAAACCCTCCCCTACCCTAGACAATGACGGCCTACCCAGGCCAAACCCTCCCCTAACCTAGACAATGATGGCCTACCCAGGCCAAACCCTCCCCTAACCTAGACAATGACGGCCTACCCAGGCCAAACCCTCCCCTACCCAGGCCAAACCCTCCCCTAACCCGAACGACGCTGGGACAAATGTGCGCCGCACCCTATGGGACTCCCGATCACGTCCGGTTGTGATACAGCCCGGGATCAAACCAGGGTCTGTGGTGACGCCTCTAGCACTGAGATGCAGTGCTCTACTTACTATGACTATTATACCGTAGTATTAAAGAGATGATGCCTGTATGTATGGGGCTTGGTAATATCATGTTCCACTATTTCACTGTTAATATTGACCGTTTTATGACTTCAAGACCCTAATGACAAACATCACACGTCAAGAGAGAAAGAGAGAGGTTTAGCGTGTGGATTTGACGGAGGAAGGAGGAGTTTCAACCTCCAAGCCTAGTCAATCTATTCAGCATGTAGTCTGGGGTGAAGAGACGCTAATAAGGGGGAGAAGAAATACATTTAAAATAAATCCCCACTTAAGTAATCAGGGTGAGGCCTACTGTAACACAGTTTGACTGGGGGAAAAGAACAGCCATAGCCTGCTGCTAACACGATCGCCATGCAGCGCGTAGCCTAGCGCTGAAACCAGCATAATGGAAGGAACAGCCATAGCCTGCTGCTAACACGATAGCCATGCAGCATGTAGCCTAGCGCTGAAACCAAAGCATAGATGAAGGAACAGCTGTAGCCTGCTGCTAACACGATAGCCATGCAGCATGTAGCTTAGCTGAAATCAAAGCCTTGAGGAAGGAACAGCCATAGCCTGCTGCTAACACGATAGCCATGCATAGTGTAGGCTAGCGCTGAAACCAAAGCATAGATGAAGGAACAGCCATAGCCTGCTGCTAACACGATAGCCATGCATAGTGTAGCCTAGCGTTGAAACCAAACCTCCTAATGTGGTTTTCCTCAGTTAAATTGATTCGTGCATTTGGAAGAGAACATTATCTAATGAATTTACTCTGAATAGAAAGCAATTAAAGAGTCACATCGGCCTGATTAACCCCAAAGTCACCCAACAGACACAATTTATGCACACTTTTAAAATGATTTTCAAGAGGAGCAAGAAAAGTAGAACAGATTGGCTGTCTTTTTGCCCTTCTACTAATCCATACAAATTAATGAACAAAAAGTTAATTTCTGTGATGACCCTATTCTACTTAAACCCTGGATTATGCTGTTTGGTAATATGGTTTATGTCACAATGTTAAAGACTACTCAGGCTTTTTTTTTTTTTTTTTCAATGAACTGATTACCTTTCTACTGTTGCCCGATGAAGAAGTCGTAAGATTAAGCTAACCTGTCTTTTTTTTACATCCCAACAAACTAATCTATCGTCATAAACAGCATTAGCATAGAAACACACCAACCGTCCCAAGTTGCTTCACCTTTTTTTCCTCATCTTGAAAGTTGTTATTTGACTGGACGGACCTGATAGTAATGAAATTGCCCTTATTATTTAATTAATACGCTACTTCTCTTTGTGTTGTGACCTATATTAATCAACTTGTGTTAATAGTTCATCCTCTGTACGAAAAAAATATTTTAATTTTTAATTGAGTTGAGACACTTCCCTGTTTAAATAAACATGTTTTTTCTCTCTCATCTATTGAAAAGCGCTACGTGTAATGAGAAGCCAGGATATGAACTTTTACAGCTCTGCTCAGATTGGTCACACAACATAGGGTTGTTTGTAACAGTACATTTAGTTACCTAGTAATGCGACAGAAAAGGGCCCTGCAGCCAGTAGAAGTGACTGTGGTTACTAGTCTCCACCACGGTGCAGTTTACCTGTATGTGGATGATGATGCTGGTTGGTTGTGATTGGATAAGAGCAGCTTCTTCAGAGGACAATATAAACGATGTGACTGTATGGTTCTGTCTCTGTATAACATTGTCTCTACAGCTTACTGATCATATAGAATGTGAATGATGATAATCAGTTGTCTCAACCAGAGATTCCAACCAACCTGTTTTGACTTATCAGTCTTCCACAGATTACCATGGCCGTATCAACCATCCACAGGTAACCATGGCCTTACCAACCATCCACAGATAACCATGGCCTTACCAACCATCCACAGATAACCATGGCCTTGCCAACCATCCACAGATAACCATGGCCTTGCCAACCATCCACAGATAACCATGGCCGTATCAACCATCCACAGGTAACCATGGCCTTACCAACCATCCACAGATAACCATGGCCTTACCAACCATCCACAGATAACCATGGCCTTGCCAACCATCCACAGATAACCATGGCCTTACCAACCATCCACAGATTACCATGGCCGTATCAACCATCCACAGGTAACCATGGCCTTACCAACCATCCACAGATAACCATGGCCTTACCAACCATCCACAGATAACCATGGCCTTGCCAACCATCCACAGATAACCATGGCCTTATCAACCATCCGCAGATAACCATGGCCTTATCAACCATCCACAGGTAACCATGGCCTTATCAACCATCCGCAGATAACCATGGCCTTACCAACCATCCACAGATAACCATGGCCTTACCAACCATCCACAGATAACCATGGCCGTATCAACCATCCACAGATAACCATGGCCTTGTCACCCTTCCACAGATAACCATGGCCTTACCAACCATCCACAGATAACCATGGCCTTACCAACCATCCACAGATAACCATGGCCTTACCAACCATCCACAGATAACCATGGCCTTGCCAACCATCCACAGATAACCATGGCCTTGCCAACCATCCACAGATAACCATGGCCTTATCAACCATCCACAGATAACCATGGCCTTACCAACCATCCACAGATAACCATGGCCTTACCAACCATCCACAGATAACCATGGCCTTACCAACCATCGACAGATAACCATGGCCTTGCCATCCACAGATAACCATGGCCTTACCAACCATCCACAGATAACCATGGCCTTGCCTTCCACAGATAACCATGGCCTTACCAACCATCCACAGATAACAATGGCCTTACCAACCATCCACAGATAACCATGGCCTTACCAACCATCCACAGATAACCATGGCCTTGCCAACCATCCACAGATAACCATGGCCTTACCAACCATCCACAGATAACAATGGCCTTACCAACCATCCACAGATAACAATGGCCTTACCAACCATCCACAGATAACCATGGCCTTGCCAACCATCCACAGATAACCATGGCCTTACCAACCATCCACAGATAACCATGGCCTTGCCTTCCACAGATAACCATGGCCTTGCCTTCCATCCACAGATAACCATGGCCTTCCCTTCAACAGATAACCATGGCCTTGCCAACCATCCACAGATAACCATGGCCTTGCCAACCATCCACAGATAACCATGGCCTTACCAACCATCCACAGATAACCATGGCCTTACCAACCATCCACAGATAACCATGGCCTTGCCTTCCACAGATAACCATGGCCTTACCAACCATCCACAGATAACCATGGCCTTACCAACCATCCACAGATAACCATGGCCTTACCAACCATCCACAGATACCCATGGCCTTGCCAACCATCCACAGATAACCATGGCCTTGCCAACCATCCACAGATAACCATGGCCTTACCAACCATCCACAGATAACCATGGCCTTGCCTTCCACAGATAACCATGGCCTTGCCTTCCACAGATAACCATGGCCTTGCCTTCCATCCACAGATAACCATGGCCTTCCCTTCAACAGATAACCATGGCCTTGCCAACCATCCACAGATAACCATGGCCTTGCCAACCATCCACAGATAACCATGGCCTTGCCAACCATCCACAGATAACCATGGCCTTACCAACCATCCACAGATAACCATGGCCTTGCCTTCCACAGATAACCATGGCCTTGCCTTCCACAGATAACCATGGCCTTGCCTTCCATCCACAGATAACCATGGCCTTCCCTTCAACAGATAACCATGGCCTTGCCAACCATCCACAGATAACCATGGCCTTGCCAACCATCCACAGATAACCATGGCCTTACCAGCCATCCACAGATAACCATGGCCTTACCAACCATCCACAGATAACCATGGCCTTGCCTTCCACAGATAACCATGGCCTTACCAACCATCCACAGATAACCATGGCCTTGCCAACCATCCACAGATAACCATGGCCTTGCCTTCCACTGATAACCATGGCCTTGCCTTCCACAGATAACCATGGCCTTGCCAATCATCCACAGATAACCATGGCCTTGCCTTCCACAGATAACCATGGCCTTACCAACCATCCACAGATAAACATGGCCTTGCCTTCCACAGATAACCATGGCCTTGCCTTCCACAGATAACCATGGCCTTGCCAATCATCCACAGATAACCATGGCCTTGCCTTCCACAGATAACAATGGCCTTACCTTCCACAGATAACCATGGCCTTGCCTTCCACAGATAACAATGGCCTTGCCTTCCACAGATAACCATGGCCTTGCCTTCCACAGATAACAATGGCCTTGCCTTCCACAGATAACCATGGCCTTGTCATCCATCCACAGATGTGTGTCTCTGTGTTGACCACCGTGGTGCTCAACATGCTTCACATAGTCGTTCAAACCTCCACAGACGTTTCCCTTCCATCCTCTCAAACACAAAGGATCTAGATTCCTCCTCGCTGTTGGACGTAAAACTGACCGTTAATAACCATGGGGGTTGTGTTTTCCACCACCCACGGCCCTTGATAAAGATGTTGCATCATGTACCCGAGTGTCAGGCCTGTCAGTGTAGTGCTGAACCATTTTGACCAGAAGGAGAGAGAATAGCACAGGGGGGAACTATTGATTAAATCTTCTCCATGTCACTTGTTCACCAGGATTTAGGTATTGATGAGCCCCGGAGTAAAAACAAGCTTCGTCCCATGTGGGGCTGCCGCTTACGAAGAAGAGTCAAAATGCAGAGATGGAGAAAATATTCGGCCTCAAGTCTCAATCCGAGGGATTCCACCATCGATTGGAATGCACCTTCATCCTCACCCCCTCATCCTCACCCTCTCCCTCATCCTCACCCTCTCCTCGCTGTCTCTCTCTCCATGGCTGTCTCTCTCTCTCTCTCCCTCATCCTCACCCTCTCCCTCGCTGTCTCTCTCTCTCTCCCTCGCGTCTCTCTCTCCCTCGCTGTCTCTCTCTCTCCCTCGCGTCTCTCTCTCCCTCGCTGTCTCTCTCTCTCTCCCCTCGCGTCTCTCTCCCCTCGCTGTCTCTCTCTCTCTCCCTCGCGTCTCTCTCTCCCTCGCTGTCTCTCTCTCTCTCCCTCGCGTCTCTCTCTCCTCGCTGTCTCTCTCTCCATCGCTGTCTCTCTCTCTCACCCTCATCCTCACCCTCTCCCTCGCTGTCTCTCTCTCTCTCCCCCTCGCGTCTCTCTCTCCCTCGCTGTCTCTCTCTCTCCCTCGCTGTCTCTCTCTCTCCCTCGCCGTCTCTCTCTCCCTCGCCGTCTCTCTCTCTCTCTCTCTCCCTCGCCGTCTCTCTCTCTCTCACCGTCTCTCTCTCTCTCTCTCCCTCGCCGTCTCTCTCTCTCCCTCGCCGTCTCTCTCTCCATCGCCGTCTCCCTCTCTCCCTCGCCCTCTCTCTCTCTCTTTCACTTTTTCCCTCTCTCTCTATCTCTCTTTCTCGCTCTCTTTGTCTGTCTCCTCTGTCTCTCTCTCCCTCTCTCTACCTCGCCATCTCTCTCTCTCTCTCTCTCTCTCTCTCTTGTTCTCGCTCTCTTTGTCTGTCTCTCTCTCTGTCGCTGTCCCTCTCTCTCTCTCTCTTTGTCTGTCTCTCTCTCTGTCGCTGTCCTCTGTCTTTCTCCCCCTTCCCCCCCTTCATTTCTGCCATCATAGAGACAAATCGGTGATGTTTGGAAGTTTTATATCGTCTCCTTTGTAATGGCGACGGTGTAAAGTGATGGATTTGTGCGTCGGCTAAATTAGATTTCACAGCAAGTGTGTTCCTCTGTCTCCGTAAAGCCCTCCTGCCAAAGCCGTGATTATTAAGAACAATAATTGAATTTGGAGGTGTGAATGTGAATGGTGGAAGAGAGAGTACCTTGCCTGTCGGTTTTGTAAATCAGTTGAGTCTTGAAGAACCAGGCCTGATATTGGAAATTCAACTGGATAATGTTTCAATTGTCATGGATGGCAGTCTGTGATGTATGATATTTAGAGGACTCACAACTCAATTATATCTCTGTTGCTCATAAGATGCTTGAGTCAATATAGAAAATACATTGAAACTACTCGCCTAAAACTACTCTCTTTTACAAGACGTTGTGTTCTCTTCCTAGCAAGACAGAGTCACCTTGTATTGTGTAATGTGTTTAACAATGACTACTTGGCTAAAATCACAATGTTAAATGTTCATGTTTAGAATTTACATTTGCCCATTTTAAGTGTTTAAACTGAGATGATGTGTCTGCTTGTTGAAATACAGAAAAAACTACTGACTTCTGTGACCCTACTATATTGAAATACTGTAGTAATTCATGTCCCATTCAGGTACTACTAATATCACAGTAGTATTTCATGTCCAGGTACTAGTAATATCACAGTACTACTTCATGTCCAGGTACTAGTAATATCACAGTAGTATTTCATGTCCAGGTACTAGTAATATCACAGTAGTATTTCATGTCCAGGTACTAGTAATATCACAGTAGTATTTCATGTCCAGGTACTAGTAATATCACAGTAGTACTTCATGTCCAGGTACTAGTAATATCACAGTAGTACTTCATGTCCAGGGACTAGTAATATCACAGTAGTATTTCATGTCCAGGTACTAGTAATATCACCGTAGTACTACATGTCCAGGTACTAGTAATATCACAGTAGTACTTCATGTCCAGGTACTAGTAATTTCACAGTAGTACTTCATGTCCAGGTACTAGTAATTTCACAGTACTACTTCATGTCCAGGTACTAGTAATATCACCGTAGTACTACATGTCCAGGTACTAGTAATATCACAGTAGTATATCATGTCCAGGTACTAGTAATATCACAGTAGTATTTCATGTCCAGGTACTAGTAATTTCACAGTAGTACTTAATGTCCAGGTACTAGTAATTTCACAGTAGTACTTCATGTCCAGGTACTAGTAATTTCACAGTACTACTTCATGTCCAGGTACTAGTAATATCACCGTAGTACTACATGTCCAGGTACTAGTAATATCACAGTAGTATATCATGTCCAGGTACTAGTAATATCACAGTACTACTTCATGTCCAGGTACTAGTAATATCACAGTAGTATTTCATGTCCAGGTACTAGTAATATCACAGTAGTATATCATGTCCAGGTACTAGTAATATCACAGTAGTACTTCATGTCCAGGTACTAGTAATATCACCGTAGTACTACATGTCCAGGTACTAGTAATATCACAGTAGTATTTCATGTCCAGGTACTAGTAATATCACAGTAGTATATCATGTCCAGGTACTAGTAATATCACAGTAGTACTTCATGTCCAGGTACTAGTAATATCACAGTAGTATATCATGTCCAGTTACTAGTAATATCACAGTAGTACTTCATGTCCCGTTCAGGTACTAATAATATCACAGTAGTACTTCATGTCCCGTTCAGGTACTACTAATGCCACAGGAGTAAATATTACAGCTGCATGAGCAGCAATACTGAACAATAAAGTACATCAACATGACTGGAATACAACAGGCCTACAAGGTGGCAGCACAATATAAACAGGAAATGCAAAACGAGGAGAGCCAAGAAACAGAACCTTTCCTGACGGGCCGATTCACTGGGCCCCGCCTTGCTTTTATTTTCCTACATGTTCTATCAGACTGAATGAAGCAGCTACACTGTCAGCTTTAGGGGGCTAATAGGGATGGGGGTGGGGCTAAGACAGGTGGGGGTGGAGCTAAGAGGGGTGGGGGTGGAGCTAAGAGGGTTGGGGGGTTGGAGGTGGGTCAGAGTGCTATGGCAGAGGGAGCCTCATCTGCTCTAATGAGGCACTCTAGAAATCTCAGGGAAAAAAATGTGGCTTTTGTGAATTTCTGAAAACATAAGATATAGAGTATATATATATATAAATATTTATCATTTTAAAAATACATAGAAACATAATCAAAGGCATAAATTCTACATAAACTCACACTGGAGAAACATGTATGTCCATGTTAATTAAACAACCAGATGGAAAGGGGTTTGTTGTGACCAAACAACGCATTACAGCAATTTAAAACACTTTGTTTTAAATAACCACATGCACACATATCATATTCAAATAAAAAGAGACAAAGTTCATCAAAGCGTGATGTAAAATATGAAAAAGAGGCTTCATTTTCAAACACGACTTCAAACACAAACTACAGTTTTCTTACACTTAAAATAGCTAGATCGCTTGTCGTCTGATAACTACGAGATGCTTCACAGTGTTCAGAGATGTGGTATTGTGATCGGTTCCGGTCTGTGGTGTAAACCTCTGTACTCCCCTGTTAAATACATTGTGACGTGTCGTAGGCTTGGTAAACAACAGGTGTAAACTAAAAGAGAAACGCTTCACAACAATGTAGAGACTAAGAAAATAGAGAAATAACAGAGAAGTGATAACCTAGATAATGAAAATAATAATAAACACA
>NW_025747483.1:0-40000 GCF_021184085.1 Oncorhynchus gorbuscha | reverse complement strand
GAACTGCTGACACTGAGTCACTGTGCAGCCAGGCACGACAGCTGGCCCTGCCGCATCTAATACCAACACATGCTGTTTTAGCCCATTTCCAGAGAGAAAGATAATGAAAGATACAAAAATAATATTTGTTTTGGCGGGACTACCTCTTATAATGAAATGGATGCCCTCGACCAGGGAGAACAAACAGCTTTTTATATACTCTTCTTCTCTGTCTCTGTCTCTGTCTCTGTCTCTGTCTCTGTCTCTGCCTCTGCCTCTGCCTCTGTCTCTGTCTCTCTCTCTGTCTCTGTCTCTCTCTCTCTCTGTCTCTGTCTCTGCCTCTGTCTCTGCCTCTGCCTCTGCCTCTGCCTCTGCCTCTGCCTCTGCCTCTGCCTCTGCCTCTGCCTCTGCCTCTGCCTCTGCCTCTGCCTCTGTCTCTGTCTCTGCCTCTCTCTGTCTCTCTCTGTCTCTCTGTCTCTCTCTGTCTCTCTCTGTCTCTCTCTGTCTCTGTCTCTGCCTCTGTCTCTGCCTCTGCCTCTGCCTCTGCCTCTGCCTCTGCCTCTGCCTCTGCCTCTGCCTCTGCCTCTGCCTCTGCCTCTGCCTCTGTCTCTGTCTCTGTCTCTCTCTGTCTCTCTCTGTCTCTCTCTGTCTCTCCTCTCTCTGTCTCTGTCTCTCTCTGTCTCTCTGTCTCTCTCTCTCTTTCATCCTCTCTCTCTCTCTGTTTGAAAAGGGGAGATCGGAGCACGAATACTGAGCTGGCTGAGAAGGCTTCAGTTCCTTTGAAAAGTGTTTTGTGGGTCAAATAAGTGTTTCATCTTCATGTACGGCGTGTGTTCTAATGCCCTCTTTCCTGAACCTCTTGTTGTGTAGTGGAGTGGGAGTGGAACACAGCGGCCATGTTGACGTGATGCTTCCACTGTCCCGTGTATATTTAGAAGAGGCCCACATTCTTTCCTTACACCACACTACCTCCAGTAACCTGAATGAAGTCTAGTTTCCCTCTGAATAAAATATACCAAGTCATGTCCTGTAATAAATAATATATTTCTGATTATAGATGTCGTTACGTACCCTGAGAATTTCAGCTAAATCCACAAGCCATGAATTTCTTTTAAAAAAAAAATGTTTTTCCTTCATCTGAGATGTTTCTTTTGTAAGTTAGAGCCGACGTACCTCTCCCGCATACAAAGACATGAATTATTAATTGTAAGATACTGACTGCTGACTGTGCTTTTAGAGAGCTTAAAGATCCTTTGCTGAGGGATTGAGTCCTTCTCTCTCTCTCTCTCTCTCTCTCTCTCTCTTCCAATCCCTCAAAAATCTCCCTGAGATTCACATTCTGATCGGTGGGTTCGTCCTGCCTTCCTGCAGTCTGCTCGTCGTTCAGTAGCACCACAGTATTGTCGTTGTGTTGATGGTGTTTACAGTGTTATGGTGTCTTCTCTGTGTTAGTGTACACGTGCCGTTAAATAGTTTCACACTTTTTGCAGTCTTCCCAAAACAAATATATAAAATACGCAAGAAACAATCAAATATTGTGACAGTTCAGCCTGATAATTGGGCCTTGTCTTGGCAATTTAAATGTTTTAAAATAAACCTAACCCCAATAAAATCTAATAGAAAACACACAACGTGTGCTAATTACACCACTTGTGCCTTGTGTGTACAGTACATAGCTGTAGGTGTGAGAACATGTGTGGGTGTGTTGTGGAGGCATTTACATCAATCAGAATTCAAATCAAGATTGTTTGGAGACGGAAGCTGGAACAGAAGTTGGAGCTCTGGGTGTCAGCCCCTCCCCCTTTTTGGTCTCTACTTGGCTGTGATTGGCAAGACGGCTTGGTGTTTCTCACACCACGCAGTTCCATCAATCCCTGGTTTGATTGGCTCATCGTGGCCATGCTCTGCTAAATGTGTTAGACATTTGAGAAAACACTTCTGTTTAAGCAGCGCTGCATAATATTCACAGTCTCACTTCGCGTACCTTTTTTAAATACGCTCTGTTTTTGTTTAGTGCCCAGACGTGTCCATTGATTTCAACGTGACCTGATAGAATAGTCAAGTTCTGGATCAGGTTTCACAGTCAGAAGGTAAACAAAACATGTACCATGTGGAAATTAGCGGTGGGGTATTTAGAGGTGGGGTATGTAGAGGTGAGGGATTTAGAGGTGGGGTATTTAGAGGTGGGGTATGTAGAGGTGGGGGATTTAGAGATGGGGGATTTAGAGGTGGGGTATTTAGAGGTGGGGTATTTAGAGGTGGGGTATTTAGAGGTGGGGTATTTAGAGGTGGGGTATGTAGAGGTGGGGGATTTAGAGGTGGGGTATTTAGAAGTGGGGTATTTAGAGTTGGGGTATTTAGAGGTGGGGTATGTAGAGGTGGGGATTTAGAGGTGGGGTATTTAGAGGTGGGGTATTTAGAGGTGGGGTATGTAGAGGTGGGGTATTTAGAGGTGGGGTATTTAGAGGTGGGGTATGTAGAGGTGGGGTATTTAGAGGTGGGGTATGTAGAGGTGGGGGATTTAGAGGTGGGGTATTTAGAGGTGGGGTATTTAGAGGTGGGGTATTTAGAGGTGGGGTATGTAGAGGTGGGGTATTTAGAGGTGGGGGATTTAGAGGTGGGGTTATTTAGAGGTGGGGTATGTAGAGGTGGGGTATTTAGAGATGGGGTATTTAGAGGTGGGGTATTTAGAGGTAGAGTATGTAGAGGTGGGGTATTTAGAGGTAGAGTATGTAGAGTGGGATATTTAGAGGTGGGGGATTTAGAGGTGGGGTATTTAGAGGTGGGGTATGTAGAGGTGGGGGATTTAGAGGTGGGGTATTTAGAGGTGGGGTATGTAGAGGTGGGGGATTTACAGGTGGGGTATTTAGAGGTGGGGTATGTAGAGGTGGGGGATTTAGAGGTGGGGTATTTAGAGGTGGAGGATTTAGAGGTGGGGGATTTAGAGAGGGTATTTAGAGGTGGGGTATTTAGAGGTGGGGTATGTAGAGGTGGGGGATTTAGAGGTGGGGTATTTAGAGGTGGGGTATTTAGAGAGGGTATTTAGAGGTGGGGGATTTAGAGGTGGGGGATTTAGAGGTGGGGTATTTAGAGGTGGGGTATTTAGAGGTGTGGTATTTAGAGGTGGGGTATGTAGAGGTGGGGTATTTAGAGGGGGGTATTTAGAGGTAGAGTATGTAGAGGTGGGGTATTTAGAGGTAGAGTATGTAGAGGTGGGATATTTAGAGGTGGGGTATGTAGAGGTGGGGGTGTATTTAGAGGTGGGGTATGTAGAGGTGGGGTATTTAGAGGTGGGGTATGTAGAGGTGGGGTATGTAGAGGTGGGGTATTTAGAGGTGGGGTATGTAGAGGTGGGGTATGTAGAGGTGGGTATTTAGAGGTGGGGTATGTAGAGGTGGGGTATTTAGAGGTGGGGTATTTAGAGAGGGTATTTAGAGGTGGGGTATTTAGAGGTGGGGTATGTAGAGGTGGGGTATTTAGAGGGGGGTATTTAGCGGTGGGGTATTTAGAGGTGGGGTATTTAGAGAGGGTATTTAGAGGTGGGGGATTTAGAGGTGGGGTATTTAGAGGTAGAGTATGTAGAGGTGGGGTATTTAGAGGTAGAGTATGTAGAGGTGGGATATTTAGAGGTGGGGGATTTAGAGGAGGGGTATTTAGAGGTGGGGTATGTAGAGGTGGGGATTTAGAGGTGGGGTATTTAGAGGTGGGGTATGTAGAGGTGGGGGGATTTAGAGGTGGGGTATTTAGAGGTGGGGTATTTAGAGGTGGGGTATGTAGAGGTGGGGTATTTAGAGGTGGGGGATTTAGAGGTGGGGGTATTTAGAGGTGGGGTATGTAGAGGTGGGGTATTTAGAGGTGGGGTATGTAGAGGTGGGGGATTTAGAGGTGGGGTATTTAGAGGTGGGGTATGTAGAGGTGGGGGATTTACAGGTGGGGTATTTAGAGGTGGGGTATGTAGAGGTGGGGGATTTAGAGGTGGGGTATTTAGAGGTGGAGGATTTAGAGGTGGGGGATTTAGAGAGGGTATTTAGAGGTGGGGTATTTAGAGGTGGGCATGTAGAGGTGGGGGATTTAGAGGTGGGGTATTTAGAGGTGGGGTATTTAGAGGGGTATTTAGAGGTGGGGGATTTAGAGGTGGGGGATTTAGAGGTGGGGTATTTAGAGGTGGGGTATTTAGAGGTGTGGTATTTAGAGGTGGGGTATGTAGAGGTGGGGTATTTAGAGGGGGGTATTTAGAGGTAGAGTATGTAGAGGTGGGGTATTTAGAGGTAGAGTATGTAGAGGTGGGATATTTAGAGGTGGGGTATGTAGAGGTGGGGGATTTAGAGGTGGGGTATGTAGAGGTGGGGTATTTAGAGGTGGGGTATGTAGAGGTGGGGTTTGTGGAGGTGGGGTATTTAGAGGTGGGGTATGTAGAGGTGGGGTATGTAGAGGTGAGGTATTTAGAGGTGGGGTATGTAGAGGTGGGGTATTTAGAGGTGGGGTATTTAGAGAGGGTATTTAGAGGTGGGGTATTTAGAGGTGGGGTATGTAGAGGTGGGGTATTTAGAGGGGGTATTTATGTGGGGTATTTAGAGGTGGGGTATTTAGAGAGGGTATTTAGAGGTGGGGGATTTAGAGGTGGGGTATTTAGAGGTAGAGTATGTAGAGGTGGGGTATTTAGAGGTAGAGTATGTAGAGGTGGGATATTTAGAGGTGGGGGATTTAGAGGAGGGGTATTTAGAGGTGGGGTATGTAGAGGTGGGGGATTTAGAGGTGGGGTATTTAGAGGTGGGGTATGTAGAGGTGGGGGATTTAGAGGTGGGGTATTTAGAGGTGGGGTATTTAGAGGTGGGGTATGTAGAGGTGGGGTATTTAGAGGTGGGGGATTTAGAGGTGGGGGTATTTAGAGGTGGGGTATTAGAGGTGGGGTATTTAGAGGTGGGGTATTTAGAGGTGGGGTATTTAGAGGTAGAGTATGTAGAGGTGGGGTATTTAGAGGTAGAGTATGTAGAGGTGGGATATTTAGAGGTGGGGGATTTAGAGAGGTATTTAGGGTGGGGTATTTAGAGGTGGGTTATGTAGAGGTGGGGGATTTAGAGGTGGGGTATTTAGAGGTGGGGTATTTAGAGAGGGTATTTAGTGGTGGGGTATTTAGAGGTGGGGTATGTAGAGGTGGGGGATTTAGAGGTGGGGTATTTAGAGGTGGGGGATATAGAGGTGGGGGATTAAGAGAGGGTATTTAGAGGTGGGGTATTTAGAGGTGGGGGATTTAGAGGTGGGGTATTTAGAGAGGGTATTTAGAGGTGGGGTATTTAGAGGTGGGGTATTTAGAGGTGGGGTATGTAGAGGTGGGGTATTTAGAGGTGGGGTATTTAGAGGTAGAGTATGTAGAGGTGGGGTATTTAGAGGTAGAGTATGTAGAGGTGGGATATTTAGAGGTGGGGTATGTAGAGGTGGGGGATTTAGAGGTGGGGTATGTAGAGGTGGGGTATTTAGAGGTGGAGTATGTAGAGGTGGGGTATGTAGAGGTGGGGTATTTAGAGGTGGGGTATGTAGAGGTGGGGTATGTAGAGGTGAGGTATTTAGAGGTGGGGTATGTAGAGGTGGGGTATTTAGAGGTGGGGTATTTAGAGAGGGTATTTAGAGGTGGGGTATTTAGAGGTGGGGTATGTAGAGGTGGGGTATTTAGAGGGGGTATTTAGCGGTGGGGTATTTAGAGGTGGGGTATTTAGAGAGGGTATTTAGAGGTGGGGGATTTAGAGGTAGAGTATGTAGAGGTGGGGTATTTAGAGGTAGAGTATGTAGAGGTGGGATATTTAGAGGTGGGGTATGTAGAGGTGGGGGATTTAGAGGTGGGGTATTTAGAGGTAGAGTATGTAGAGGTGGGGTATTTAGAGGTAGAGTATGTAGAGGTGGGATATTTAGAGGTGGGGTATGTAGAGGTGGGGGATTTAGAGGTGGGGTATGTAGAGGTGGGGTATTTAGAGGTGGGGTATGTAGAGGTGGGGTATGTAGAGGTGGGGTATTTAGAGGTGGGGTATGTAGAGGTGGGGTATGTAGAGGTGAGGTATTTAGAGGTGGGGTATGTAGAGGTGGGGTATTTAGAGGTGGGGTATTTAGAGAGGGTATTTAGAGGTGGGGTATTTAGAGGTGGGGTATGTAGAGGTGGGGTATTTAGAGGGGGGTATTTAGCGGTGGGGTATTTAGAGGTGGGGTATTTAGAGAGGGTATTTAGAGGTGGGGGATTTAGAGGTGGGGTATTTAGAGGTAGAGTATGTAGAGGTGGGGTATTTAGAGGTAGAGTATGTAGAGGTGGGATATTTAGAGGTGGGGATTTAGAGGAGGGGTATTTAGAGGTGGGGTATGTAGAGGTGGGGGATTTAGAGGTGGGGTATTTAGAGGTGGGGTATGTAGAGGTGGGGGATTTAGAGGTGGGGTATTTAGAGGTGGGGTATTTAGAGGTGGGGTATGTAGAGGTGGGGTATTTAGAGGTGGGGATTTAGAGGTGGGGGTATTTAGAGGTGGGGTATGTAGAGGTGGGGTATTTAGAGGTGGGGTATTTAGAGGTGGGGTATTTAGAGGTAGAGTATGTAGAGGTGGGGTATTTAGAGGTAGAGTATGTAGAGGTGGGATATTTAGAGGTGGGGGATTTAGAGAGGGTATTTAGAGGTGGGGTATTTAGAGGTGGGTTATGTAGAGGTGGGGGATTTAGAGGTGGGGTATTTAGAGGTGGGGTATTTAGAGAGGGTATTTAGTGGTGGGGTATTTAGAGGTGGGGTATGTAGAGGTGGGGGATTTAGAGGTGGGGTATTTAGAGGTGGGGGATATAGAGGTGGGGGATTAAGAGAGGGTATTTAGAGGTGGGGTATTTAGAGGTGGGGGATTTAGAGGTGGGGTATTTAGAGAGGGTATTTAGAGGTGGGGTATTTAGAGGTGGGGTATTTAGAGGTAGAGTATGTAGAGGTGGGGTATTTAGAGGTAGAGTATGTAGAGGTGGGATATTTAGAGGTGGGGTATGTAGAGGTGGGGGATTTAGAGGTGGGGTATGTAGAGGTGGGGTATTTAGAGGTGGAGTATGTAGAGGTGGGGTATGTAGAGGTGGGGTATTTAGAGGTGGGGTATGTAGAGGTGGGGTATGTAGAGGTGAGGTATTTAGAGGTGGGGTATTAGAGGTGGGGTATTTAGAGGTGGGGTATTTAGAGAGGGTATTTAGAGGTGGGGTATTTAGAGGTGGGGTATGTAGAGGTGGGGTATTTAGAGGGGGGTATTTAGCGGTGGGGTATTTAGAGGTGGGGTATTTAGAGAGGGTATTTAGAGGTGGGGGATTTAGAGGTAGAGTATGTAGAGGTGGGGTATTTAGAGGTAGAGTATGTAGAGGTGGGATATTTAGAGGTGGGGTATGTAGAGGTGGGGGATTTAGAGGTGGGGTATGTAGAGGTGGGGTATGTAGAGGTGGGGTATTTAGAGGTGGGGTATGTAGAGGTGGGGTATGTAGAGGTGAGGTATTTAGAGGTGGGGTATGTAGAGGTGGGGTATTTAGAGGTGGGGTATTTAGAGAGGGTATTTAGAGGTGGGGTATTTAGAGGTGGGGTATGTAGAGGTGGGGTATTTAGAGGGGGTATTTAGCGGTGGGGTATTTAGAGGTGGGGTATTTAGAGAGGGTATTTAGAGGTTGGGTATTTAGAGGGGGTATTTAGAGAGGGTATTTAGAGGTGGTGTATTTAGAGGGGTATTTAGAAGTAGGGTATTTAGAGGTGGGGTATTTAGAGTGGGGTTTTTAGGTGTGGGGTATTTAGAGATGGGGTATTTAGAGGGGGGGATGGCATTTAGAGGGGGGATTTAGAGGTGGGGTATTTCGACGTGGGGGATATAGAGAGGGTATTTAATATAATAATAATAATATATGCCATTTAGCAGACGCTTTTATCCAAAGCGACTTACAGTCATGTGTGCATACATTCTACGGGGTGGTCCTGGGGATCGAACCCACTACCCTGGCGTTACAAGCGCCATGCTCTACCAACTGAGCTACAGAGGTGGGGTATGTAGAGGTGGGGTATTTAGAGGGGGGTATTTAGCGGTGGGGTATTTAGAGGTGGGGTATTTAGAGAGGGTATTTAGAGGTGGGTTATTTAGAGGGGGTATTTAGAGAGGGTATTTAGAGGTGGGGTATGTAGAGGTGGGGGATTTAGGGTGGGGTATTTAGAGGTGGGGTATTTAGAGGTGGGGTATGTAGAGGTGGGGTATTTAGAGATGGGGGATTTAGAGGTGGGGTATTTAGAGGTGGGGTATGTAGAGGTGGGGTATTTAGAGATGGGGGATTTAGAGGTGGGTTATTTATAGGTGGGGTATGGAGGTGGGGTATTTAGAGGTGGGGTATTTAGAGGTAGAGTATGTAGAGGTGGGGTATTTAGAGGTAGAGTATGTAGAGGTGGGATATTTAGAGGTGGGGGGTTTAGAGGAGGGGTATTTAGAGGTGGGGTATGTAGAGGTGGGGGATTTAGAGGTGGGGTATTTAGAGGTGGGGTATGTAGAGGTGGGGGATTTAGAGGTGGGGTATTTAGAGGTGGGGTATTTAGAGGTGGGGTATGTAGAGGTGGGGTATTTAGAGGTGGGGTATTTAGAGGTGGGGGTATTTAGAGGTGGGGTATGTAGAGGTGGGGTATTTAGAGGTGGGGTATTTAGAGGTGGGGTATTTAGAGGTAGAGTATGTAGAGGTGGGGTATTTAGAGGTAGAGTATGGAGGTGGGATATTTAGAGGTGGGGGATTTAGAGAGGGTATTTAGAGGTGGGGTATTTAGAGGTGGGGTATGTAGAGGTGGGAGATTTAGAGGTGGGGTATTTAGAGGTGGGCAATTTAGAGAGGGTATTTAGAGGTGGGGTATTTAGAGGTGGGGTATGTAGAGGTGGGGGATTTAGAGGTGGGGTATTTAGAGGTGGGGGATATAGAGGTGGGGGATTAAGAGAGGGTATTTAGAGGTGGGGTATTTAGAGGTGGGGTATTTAGAGGTGGGGTATTTAGAGGTGGGGTATGTAGAGGTGGGGTATTTAGAGGTGGGGTATTTAGAGGTGGGGTATGTAGAGGTGGGGTATTTAGAGGTGGGGTATGTAGAGGTGGGGTATGTAGAGATGAGGTATTTAGAGGTGGGGTATGTAGAGGTGGGGTATTTAGAGGTGGGGTATTTAGAGAGGGTATTTAGAGGTGGGGTATTTAGAGGTGGGGTATGTAGAGGTGGGGTATTTAGAGGGGGTATTTAGCGGTGGGGTATTTAGAGGTGGGGTATTTAGAGAGGGTATTTAGAGGTGGGGTATTTAGAGGGGGTATTTAGAGAGGGTATTTAGAGGTGGTGTATTTAGAGGGGGTATTTAGAAGTAGGGTATTTAGAGGTGGGGTATTTAGAGGGGGTTTTAGGTGTGGGGTATTTAGAGGTGGGGAGTATTTAGAGGGGGGTATTTAGAGGGGGGTATTTAGAGGGGGGTATTTAGAGGTGGGGTATTTCGAGGTGGGGGATATAGAGAGGGTATTTAGAGGTGGGGTATTTAGAGGTGGGGTATGTAGAGGTGGGGTATTTAGAGGGGGTATTTAGCGGTGGGGTATTTAGAGGTGGGGTATTTAGAGAGGGTATTTAGAGGTGGGGTATTTAGAGGGGGTATTTAGAGAGGGTATTTAGAGGTGGTGTATTTAGAGGGGGGTATTTAGAAGTAGGGTATTTAGAGGTGGGGTATTTAGAGTGGGGTTTTTAGGGGTGGGGTATTTAGAGGTGGGGTATTTAGAGGGGGGGTATTTAGAGGGGGGGTATTTAGAGGTGGGGTATTTCGAGGTGGGGTATTTAGAGGTGGGGTATTTAGAGGTGGGGTATTTAGAGGTGGGGTATTTAGAGGGGGGGTATTTAGAGCTTGGTACAACCCTCACTGTGTAACTACAGTATAACTGAGTAATATAGCCATCTGTACAACCATCCCTGTGTAACTACAGTATAACTGAGTAATATAGCCATCTGTACAACCATCCCTGTGTAACTACAGTATAACTGAGTAATATAGCCATCTGTACAACCATCCCTGTGCAAGGACAGGGTTATCAGGTACTGGGTTATTTAGGTACTGGGTTATGAGGTACTGGGTTATAAGGTACTGGGTTATTTAGGTACTGGGGTGTAAGGTACTGGCTTGGGAGGTACTGGGTTATGAGGTACTGGGTTATGAGGTACTGGGTTATGAGGTACAGGGTTATGAGGTACTGGGTTATGAGGTACTGGGTTATGAGGTACTGGGTTATCAGGTGGGGGGTTGTGAGGTACTGGGGTATAAGGTACTGGGGTTATGAGGTACTGGGGTATAAGGTACTGGGTTATGAGGTGCTGGGTTATGAGGTACTGGGTTATGAGGTACTGGGGTATAAGGTACTGGGTTAAGAGGTACTGGGTTATGATGTACTGGGGTATGAGGTACTGGGTTATAAGGTACTGGGTTATTTAGGTACTGGGGTATAAGGTACTGGCTTGGGAGGTACTGGGTTACAAGTTGCTGGGTTATTAGGTACTGGGTTATGAGGTACTGGGTTATAAGGTACTGGATTATGAGGTACTGGGTTATATGGTACTGGGTTTTGGGTACTGGGTTTTGGGGTACTGGGTTATGAGGTACTGGGTTATAAGGTACTGGGTTATGAGGTACTGGGTTATGAGTTACTGGGTTATAAGGTACTGGGTTATGAGGTACTGGGTTATGTAGTACTGGGTTATAAGGTACTGGGTTTTGAGGTATTGGGTTATAAGGTACTGGGTTATGAGGTACTGGGTTTTGAGGTATTGGGTTATCAGGTACTGGGTTATAAGGTACTGGGTTATGAGGTACTGGGTTTTGAGGTATTGGGTTATGTGGAACTGGGTTATAAGGTACTGGGTTATGTGGAACTGGGTTATATGGTACAGACCAGGTGTGGTGCTGGGTGGCAGACTGCCCTGGACAAGTAACGAGCCCAAGCCAGGCCTTCCTGGATGCTTCCTGGTCTGGGACCCAGAGGCACCAGCCTCTGCAACCCCAGACGGACGGGAGAGTGTGTTCTCTCCACCGCGGGTCGCCCCTGCCGGGCTCAGACAAAGATCCAGACACTGTGGTGGCCGATTGAGGAAAAGCAAAAGAATGACTGAAGGACTGGACGCCCAGCAGAGCACTGAGGTGAACGTTGAAATGAACTCTTTGCCTTTTGACGTGCTGTTTGATTGGTGAAGGCAAGGTACTGACACATTTCCTTTTGAAAGGTTTTCAGCGATGTGTTTCTGCCGTTGAAGACTAGAATCAACGTGTCTGTCTCTTGTGTTGCTGGACAGACCGACAGACACGCCACGCAAACTACTGACGGTCACAGTTAGATACAGTGCGCTTGTTTTCAGGATTGTCTTACAGTAATACTCTAAGACTATAGTTCCTGTGTTGTTCTGTATGTTCTGACACATGGGGTCCATAAATATGTCAGAAGCGTTTCAACCTGGTTGGATTAGTTCCGTCGGGAAGATGCCGACGTGTGTCAGGCGTTGAGATTTAAGAGCCGATATGTGTCCTTTTCTAACACAAAAAGGGGATTCGTTTCTGCTACTTGATCTTCATCTGAACAGATCCGGCTTCATGGGCCCTCGTTTGCTGTGTCGAGTCAAACAGAGAAATACACTGACGCTCAGGATTTGACGGTTACCGAGGTGATCTATAATATTCCAAGTCTCCCCTTAACTGAGAGATGTCAAATGACTGTTGACTCAAGCCTTATAAATGTGTTACTGGGGGAAGATATTCAACAAGCTGAGCTGTACCTGACGTTATACAGCTAAGCCTTAATGCTTGTTCTCAACAAGTTGATCAACTCCCCCTGACAAATCTTGGATTATAAATGGATGGGTTTTATTTTGTAAGGCTCTTTTCATTTGAGAATGAATTTATGTCAGAGCAAGTCATTATGGTCACTGACTGCTCTTCTCGCACTACACAGAGCAGATTCCATTTCCAGCATTATTATTATTTATTATTATAATTATTATTTATTTGATTTTGTTTTGAACCGTACTGTTTTGTAAACTCGTAAACAAAACACCTGGGGTAATTACATGTGTTTTCTCTGGCATGAAACCCCTCACACTGAAGCTGTAGACCTAAGCGTAAGCATGAGCTCACAATGTTATTTGACCTCTAACAACCTCTTTAAAAAAACACACACAAAAATAACAAATCAAGTGATTTACATATAATTCGTTTTTTTGTGTGTGTTTGTTTTGTTTTAGCTAATCACAACCATACATGACCCGTTGGGATTTTGTTTTTTAAAGAACAGGGAAATAAATCCTCTTAGTTTAATATGAGTATTATTTATTTTTTATAGTTGGTTGCCCGGGATGGCAACTTTTGGCTTCTAAAACCTCCTGAGCTCAACGGGCTGATAATCCTGCACCAAAACACAGACAGGTGAACTAATGGGTTGTTTTGGGTGTTTTGAATGGAAATGGTCTTTGTATTTCAACATATAGTGATTTCGGGAAAGAACATCCAATCCTCAATCACATAATATCACTACTTCTGATTAGGTGAGGCCAAGTGAGCCTAAACAGAATCTGGAAAGGGTGGGGTAGGAGGGGAGGTAGAGAGGAGGAGGAGGAGGAGAGGAGGGAGAGGAGGTGGAGAGGAGGAGGGGTAGGAGGGGAGGTAGAGAGGAGGAGGAGGAGGAGGAGGAGGAGGAGGAGGAGGAGAGGAGGAGAGAGGAGGGAGAGGAGGAGGAGGAGAGAGGAGGTGGAGAGGAGGTGGAGAGGAGGAGGAGGAGGAGAGGAGGTGGAGAGGAGGAGGAGGAGGAGGAGGAGAGGAGGGAGAGGAGGTGGAGAGGAGGAGGAGGAGGAGGAGGAGAGGTGGTGGAGAGGAGGTGGAGAGGTCGAGAGGAGAGAGGAGGGGTAGGAGGGGAGGTAGAGAGGAGGAGGAGGAGGAGAGGTGGTGGAGAGGAGGTGGAGAGGTAGAGAGGAGGCGGAGGAGGAGAGGTGGGTGGAGAGGAGGTGGAGAGGTCGAGAGGAGAGAGGAGGGGTAGGAGGGGAGGTAGAGAGGGAGGAGGAGGAGGAGAGGTGGTGGAGAGGAGGTGGGAGAGGTGGTGGAGAGGAGGTGGAGAGGTCGAGAGGACAGAGGAGGGGTAGAGGAGTTGGAGAGGTAGAGAGGAGGAGGAGGAGGAGAGGTGGTGGAGAGGAGGTGGAGAGGTAGAGAGGAGGAGGAGGAGGAGAGGTAGAGAGGAGGAGGAGGAGGAGAGGGTGGTGGAGAGGAGGTGGAGAGGTAGAGAGGAGGAGGAGGAGGAGGAGAGGTAGAGAGGAGGAGGAGGAGGAGAGGTGGTGGAGAGGAGGTGGAGAGGTAGAGAGGAGGAGGAGGAGGAGAGGTGGTGGAGAGGAGGTGGAGAGGTAGAGAGGAGGAGGAGGAGAGGTAGAGAGGAGGAGGAGGAGGAGAGGTGGTAGAGAGGAGGTGGAGAGGTAGAGAGGAGGTGGAGGAGGAGAGGTGGTGGAGAGGAGGTGGAGGAGGAGAGGTGGTGGAGAGGAGGTGGAGGAGGAGAGATGGTGGAGAGGAGGTGGAGGAGGAGAGGTGGTGGAGAAGAGGTGGAGAGGTCGAGAGGAGAGAGGAGGGGTAGAGGAGTTGGATGAGGTAGAGGGAGAGAGGAGGTGGGAGAGGAGGTGGAGGGAGAGAGGTGGTGGAGAGGAGGTGGAGGAGGAGAGATGGTGGAGAGGAGGTGGAGGAGGAGAGGTGGTGGAGAAGAGGTGGAGAGGTCGAGAGGAGAGAGGAGGGGTAGAGGAGTTGGATGAGGTAGAGGGAGAGAGGAGGTGGGAGAGGAGGTGGAGGGAGAGAGTAGGTGGGAGAGGAGGGGGAGAGGGGGTGGAGAGGAGGTGGATGAGGAGGTGGATGAGGTAGAGGGAGAGAGGAGGGAAAGAGGAGGTGGGAGAGGAGGGAAAGAGGAGGGGTGGAGGAGTTGGATGAGGTGGAGGGAGAGAGGCGGTGGGAGAGGAGGGGAAGAGGAGATGGGAGAGGAGGTGGAGAGGAGTTGGATGAGGTAGAGGGAGAGAGGAGGTGGGAGAGGAGGTGGAGGGAGAGAGTAGGTGGGAGAGGAGGGGGAGAGGAGGTGGAGAGGAGGTGGATGAGGAGGTGGATGAGGTAGAGGGAGAGAGGAGTGAAAGAGGAGGGGTAGAGGAGTTGGATGAGGTGGAGGGAGAGAGGCGGTGGGAGAGGAGATGGAGAGTAAGTGGAGAGGTCGAGGGGGAGAGGAGGTGGGAGAGGAGGGGGAGAGGAGGTGGGAGAGGAGGTGGGAAAGGAGGGGGATAGGAGATGGAGGGAGAGAGGAGGTGGAGGGAGAGAGGAGGGAGAGGAGGTGGAGGGAGAGAGGAGGAGGTGAAGGGAGAGAGGAGGGAGAGGGAGAGAGAGGAGGAAGGAGGGAGAGGAGGTGGAGGGAGAGAGGAGGAGGTGAAGGGAGAGAGGAGGGAGGATGAAGAGAGGAGGGGAGAGGAAGGGAGGAAGACAGTGTAGCAGAAGTGATTAAACTGCTTAATTCACATGACCTCTGACCCTCTCCTTGTCATGTGACTATTGATTTTCAATACTTGGATGGATCCATACCGGCCAAATGTTTAATGCAGCAGATTGGAGAGATTTTTCCCTAAATCACCTCTGTCCCTGTACGTAGCGGCTACAGCCCGGCAGGGCCTGGCGAAGAGCACCCGGCTCCCAGCTAATGAGTGAGACGTGCCAGCCTCCTAATGGAGCTGAGTAGTAGACAAACAGCCTAATCACCAGGACTTGAGGAGACCACCCTCCTCATCATCTCCATCCTCTTCCCTCCGGTCCCCATTGTCCACGGACCCCCTTTCTGTTTGGGGTTTTCTAAACGTCACCTGTTAAACAGTTACTGCAGGGTAAGACAGGTCATTCAGGTGACAGCCGAGGCTCTCATCCTCTGAATGTGCTTGGGAAGGAATCCACGTGGGGATTCATTGAATGGATTTCCAATTCAATGGGTTTAATAATGGTATGCATTTTTCAACAACAACACCAAACCAATGAATCCCTGATTCAAAGTTGTTATTTCCTGGGTGTCTAATTGTCTGTTTGTTGGAAAGAACAGAAGTAGGAACTTCCAGTGACCTGCAGGTATTCGGTAAAATACACTGGTGACAAAGAGAGGAGATACACACACAAACACACAACAAGACAAACACACAACAAGACAAAAACACACAACAAAACACACAACAAAACAAACACACAACAAAACAAACACACAACAAGCCAAACACACAACAAGACAAACACACAACAAGACAAACACACAACAAGACAAACACAAAACAAGACAAACACACAACAAGACAAACACACAACAAGACAAACACACAACAAAACAAACACACAACAAGACAAACACACAACAAGACAAACACACAACAAGACAAACACACAACAAGACAAACACACAACAAGACAAACACACAACAAGACAAACAAAACACACAACAAAACAAACAACAAAACAAACACACAACAAGATAAACACACAACAAGACAAACACACAACAAGACAAACACACAACAAAACACACAAAAAGACAAACACACAACAAGACAAACACACAACAAAACACACAACAAAACAAACACACAACAAGACAAACACACAACAAAACACACAACAAAACAAACACACAACAAGACAAACACACAGGCAGCATGTATCTGTAATCTCCTAGACTTAGTGAAGTCCTGTTTAACACAGCCTCTTAGTGAAGTCCTGTTTAACACAGCCTCTTAGTGAAGTCCTGTTTAACACAGCCTCTTAGTGAAGTCCTGTTTAAAACAGCCTCTTAGTGGATTCCTGTTTAACACAGCCTCTTAGTGAAGTCCTGTTTAACACAGCCTCTTAGTGAAGTCCTGTTTAACACAGCCTCTTAGTGAAGTCCTGTTTAACACAGCCTCTTAGTGCTGTTTAACACAGCCTCTTAGTGAAGTCCTGTTTAACACAGCCTCTTAGTGAAGTCCTGTTTAACACAGCCTCTTAGTGAAGTCCTGTTTAACACAGTGAAGTCCTGTTTAATACAGCCTCTAGTGAAGTCCTGTTTAACACAGCCTCTTAGTGAAGTCCTGTTTAACACAGCCTCTTAGTGAAGTCCTGTTTAACACAGCCTCTTAGTGAAGTCCTGTTTAACACAGCCTCTTAGTGAAGTCCTGTTTAACACAGCCTCTTAGTGAAGTCCTGTTTAACACAGCCTCTTAGTGAAGTCCTGTTTAACACAGCCTCTTAGTGAAGTCCTGTTTAACACAGCCTCTTAGTGAAGTCCTGTTTAACACAGCCTCTTGAAGTCCTGTTTAACACAGCCTCTTAGTGAAGTCCTGTTTAACACAGCCTCTTAGTGAAGTCCTGTTTAACACAGCCTCTTAGTGCTGTTTAACACAGCCTCTTAGTGAAGTCCTGTTTAACACAGCCTCTTAGTGAAGTCCTGTTTAACACAGCCTCTTAGTAAAGTCCTGTTTAATACAGCCTCTTAGTGAAGTCCTGTTTAACACAGCCTCTTAGTGAAGTCCTGTTTAACACAGCCTCTTAGTGAAGTCCTGTTTAACACAGCCTCTTAGTGAAGTCCTGTTTAACACAGCCTCTTAGTGAAGTCCTGTTTAACACAGCCTCTTAGTGAAGTCCTGTTTAACACAGCCTCTTAGTGAAGTCCTGTTTAACACAGCCTCTTAGTGAAGTCCTGTTTAACACAGCCTCTTAGTGAAGTCCTGTTTAACACAGCCTCTTAGTGAAGTCCTGTTTAACACAGCCTCTTAGTGAAGTCCTGTTTAACACAGCCTCTTAGTGAAGTCCTGTTTAACACAGCCTCTTAGTGAAGTCCTGTTTAACACAGCCTCTTAGTGAAGTCCTGTTTAACACAGCCTCTTAGTGAAGTCCTGTTTAATACAGCCTCTTAGTGAAGTCCTGTTTAACACAGCCTCTTAGTGAAGTCCTGTTTAATACAGCCTCTTAGTGAAGTCCTGTTTAACACAGCCTCTTAGTGAAGTCCTGTTTAACACAGCCTCTCGGTAGTGAAGTCCTGTTTAAACAGCCTCTTAGTGAAGTCACAGTTTAACCTGTTTACAGCCTCTTAGTGAAGTCCTGTTTAACCTGTTTACAGCCTCTTAGTGAAGTCCTGTTTAACACAGCCTCTTAGTGAAGTCCTGTTTAACACAGCCTCTTAGTGAAGTCCTGTTTAACACAGCCTCTTAGTGAAGTCCTGTTTAACACAGCCTCTTAGTGAAGTCCTGTTTAACACAGCCTCTTAGTGAAGTCCTGTTTAACACAGCCTCTTAGTGAAGTCCTGTTTAATACAGCCTCTTAGTGAAGTCCTGTTTAACACAGCCTCTTAGTGAAGTCCTGTTTAACACAGCCTCTTAGTGAAGTCCTGTTTAATACAGCCTCTTAGTGAAGTCCTGTTTAACACAGCCTCTTAGTCCTGCTGTTTAATACAGCCTCTTAGTGAAGTCCTGTTTAACACAGCCTCTTAGTGAAGTCCTGTTTAACACAGCCTCTTAGTGAAGTCCTGTTTAATACAGCCTCTTAGTGAAGTCCTGTTTAACACAGCCTCTTTAGTGAAGTCCTGTTTAACACAGCCTCTTAGTGAAGTCCTGTTTAACACAGCCTCTTAGTGAAGTCCTGTTTAACACAGCCTCTTAGTGAAGTCCTGTTTAACACAGCCTCTGTTTAGTCTTAGAAGTCCTGTTTAACACAGCCTCTTAGTGAAGTCCTGTTTAACACAGCCTCTTAGTGAAGTCCTGTTTAACACAGCCTCTTAGTGAAGTCCTGTTTAACACAGCCTCTTAGTGAAGTCCTGTTTAACACAGCCTCTTAGTGAAGTCCTGTTTAACACAGCCTCTTAGTGAAGTCCTGTTTAACACAGCCTCTTAGTGAAGTCCTGTTTAACACAGCCTCTTAGTGAAGTCCTGTTTAACACAGCCTCTTAGTGAAGTCCTGTTTAACACAGCCTCTTAGTGAAGTCCTGTAACACAGCCTCTTAGTGAAGTCCTGTTTAACACAGCCTCTTAGTGAAGTCCTGTTTAACACAGCCTCTTAGTGAAGTCCTGTTTAACACAGCCTCTTAGTGAAGTCCTGTTTAACACAGCCTCTTAGTGAAGTCCTGTTTAACACAGCCTCTTAGTGAAGTCCTGTTTAACACAGCCTCTTAGTGCTGTTTAATACAGCCTCTTAGTGAAGTCCTGTTTAAGCACAGCCTCTTAGTGAAGTCCTGTTTAACACAGCCTCTTAGTGAAGTCCTGTTTAACACAGCCTCTTAGTGAAGTCCTGTTTAACACAGCCTCTTAGTGAAGTCCTGTTTAACACAGCCTCTTAGTGAAGTCCTGTTTAACACAGCCTCTTAGTGAAGTCCTGTTTAACACAGCCTCTTAGTGAAGTCCTGTTTAATACAGCCTCTTAGTGAAGTCCTGTTTAATACAGCCTCTTAGTGAAGTCCTGTTTAACACAGCCTCTTAGCTGTTTAATACAGCCTCTTAGTGAAGTCCTGTTTAACACAGCCTCTTAGTGAAGTCCTGTTTAATACAGCCTCTTAGTGAAGTCCTGTTTAAGCCTCTTAGTGAAGTCCTGTTTAACACAGCCTCTTAGTGAAGTCCTGTTTAATACAGCCTCTTAGTGAAGTCCTGTTTAACACAGCCTCTTAGTGAAGTCCTGTTTAATACAGCCTCTTAGTGAAGTCCTGTTTAACACAGCCTCTTAGTGAAGTCCTGTTTAACACAGCCTCTTAGTGCTGTTTAATACAGCCTCTTAGTGAAGTCCTGTTTAACACAGCCTCTTAGTGAAGTCCTGTTTAATACAGCCTCTTAGTGAAGTCCTGTTTAACACAGCCTCTTAGTGAAGTCCTGTTTAACACAGCCTCTTAGTGAAGTCCTGTTTAACACAGCCTCTTAGTGAAGTCCTGTTTAACACAGCCTCTTAGTGAAGTCCTGTTTAACACAGCCTCTTAGTGAAGTCCTGTTTAACACAGCCTCTTAGTGAAGTCCTGTTTAACACAGCCTCTTAGTGAAGTCCTGTTTAACACAGCCTCTTAGTGAAGTCCTGTTTAACACAGCCTCTTAGTGAAGTCCTGTGAAGTCCTGTTTAACACAGCCTCTTAGTGAAGTCCTGTTTAATACAGCCTCTTAGTGAAGTCCTGTTTAACACAGCCTCTTAGTGAAGTCCTGTTTAACACAGCCTCTTAGTGAAGTCCTGTTTAATACAGCCTCTTAGTGAAGTCCTGTTTAACACAGCCTCTTAGTGAAGTCCTGTTTAATACAGCCTCTTAGTGAAGTCCTGTTTAACACAGCCTCTTAGTGAAGTCCTGTTTAACACAGCCTCTTAGTGAAGTCCTGTTTAACACAGCCTCTTAGTGAAGTCCTGTTTAACACAGCCTCTTAGTGAAGTCCTGTTTAACACAGCCTCTTAGTGAAGTCCTGTTTAATACAGCCTCTTAGTGAAGTCCTGTTTAACACAGCCTCTTAGTGAAGTCCTGTTTAACACAGCCTCTTTGAGTCCTGTTTAACACAGCCTCTTAGTGAAGTCCTGTTTAACACAGCCTCTTAGTGAAGTCCTGTTTAACACAGCCTCTTAGTGAAGTCCTGTTTAACACAGCCTCTTAGTGAAGTCCTGTTTAACACAGCCTCTTAGTGAAGTCCTGTTTAACACAGCCTCTTAGTGAAGTCCTGTTTAACACAGCCTCTTAGTGAAGTCCTGTTTAACACAGCCTCTTAGTGAAGTCCTGTTTAACACAGCCTCTTAGTGAAGTCCTGTTTAACACAGCCTCTTAGTGAAGTCCTGTTTAACACAGCCTCTTAGTGAAGTCCTGTTTAACACAGCCTCTTAGTGAAGTCCTGTTTAACACAGCCTCTTAGTGAAGTCCTGTTTAACACAGCCTCTTAGTGAAGTCCTGTTTAACACAGCCTCTTAGTGAAGTCCTGTTTAACACAGCCCTCTTAGTGAAGTCCTGTTTAATACAGCCTCTAGTGAAGTCCTGTTTAACACAGCCTCTTAGTGAAGTCCTGTTTAACACAGCCTCTTAGTGAGTCCTGTTTAATACAGCCTCTTAGTGAAGTCCTGTTTAACACAGCCTCTTAGTGAAGTCCTGTTTAACACAGCCTCTTAGTGAAGTCCTGTTTAATACAGCCTCTTAGTGAAGTCCTGTTTAACACAGCCTCTTAGTGAAGTCCTGTTTAATACAGCCTCTTAGTGAAGTCCTGTTTAACACAGCCTCTTAGTGAAGTCCTGTTTAACACAGCCTCTTAGTGAAGTCTGTTTAATACAGCCTCTTAGTGAAGTCCTGTTTAACACAGCCTCTTAGTGAAGTCCTGTTTAATACAGCCTCTTAGTGAAGTCCTGTTTAACACAGCCTCTTAGTGAAGTCCTGTTTAACACAGCCTCTTAGTGAAGTCCTGTTTAATACAGCCTCTTAGTGAAGTCCTGTTTAACACAGCCTCTTAGTGAAGTCCTGTTTAATACAGCCTCTTAGTGAAGTCCTGTTTAACACAGCCTCTTAGTGAAGTCCTGTTTAACACAGCCTCTTAGTGAAGTCCTGTTTAACACAGCCTCTTAGTGAAGTCCTGTTTAACACAGCCTTAGTGAAGTCTGTTTAGTGAAGTCCTGTTTAACACAGCCTCTTAGTGAAGTCCTGTTTAACACAGCCTCTTAGTGAAGTCCTGTTTAACACAGCCTCTTAGTGAAGTCCTGTTTAACACAGCCTCTTAGTGAAGTCCTGTTTAACACAGCCTCTTAGTGAAGTCCTGTTTAACACAGCCTCTTAGTGAAGTCCTGTTTAACACAGCCTCTTAGTGAAGTCCTGTTTAACACAGCCTCTCTAGTGAAGTCCTGTTTAACACAGCCTCTTAGTGAAGTCCTGTTTAATACAGCCTCTTAGTGAAGTCCTGTTTAACACAGCCTCTTAGTGAAGTCCTGTTTAATACAGCCTCTTAGTGAAGTCCTGTTTAACACAGCCTCTTAGTGAAGTCCTGTTTAACACAGCCTCTTAGTGAAGTCCTGTTTAATACAGCCTCTTAGTGAAGTCCTGTTTAACACAGCCTCTAGTGAAGTCCTGTTTAACACAGCCTCTTAGTGCTGTTTAATACAGCCTCTTAGTGAAGTCCTGTTTAACACAGCCTCTTAGTGAAGTCCTGTTTAACACAGCCTCTTAGTGAAGTCCTGTTTAACACAGCCTCTTAGTGAAGTCCTGTTTAACACAGCAGCCTCTAGTGAGTGTCCTGTTTAACACAGCCTCTTAGTGAAGTCCTGTTTAACACAGCCTCTTAGTGAAGTCCTGTTTAACACAGCCTCTTAGTGAAGTCCTGTTTAACACAGCCTCTTAGTGAAGTCCTGTTTAACACAGCCTCTTAGTGAAGTCCTGTTTAACACAGCCTCTTAGTGAAGTCCTGTTTAACACAGCCTCTTAGTGAAGTCCTGTTTAACACAGCCTCTTAGTGAAGTCCTGTTTAACACAGCCTCTTAGTGAAGTCCTGTTTAACACAGCCTCTTAGTGAAGTCCTGTTTAACACAGCCTCTTAGTGAAGTCCTGTTTAACACAGCCTCTTAGTGAAGTCCTGTTTAACACAGCCTCTTAGTGCCTGTTTAATACAGCCTCTTAGTGAAGTCCTGTTTAACACAGCCTCTTAGTGAAGTCCTGTTTAATACAGCCTCTTAGTGAAGTGAACACAGCCTCTTAGTGAAGTCTGTTTAACACAGCCTCTTAGTGAAGTCCTGTTTAACACAGCCTCTTAGTGAAGTCCTGTTTAATACAGCCTCTTAGTGAAGTCCTGTTTAATACAGCCTCTTAGTGAAGTCCTGTTTAACACAGCCTCTTGAGTGCTGTTTAATACAGCCTCTTAGTGAAGTCCTGTTTAACACAGCCTCTTAGTGAAGTCCTGTTTAACACAGCCTCTTAGTGAAGTCCTGTTTAATACAGCCTCTTAGTGAAGTCCTGTTTAACACAGCCTCTTAGTCCTGTTTAATACAGCCTCTTAGTGAAGTCCTGTTTAACACAGCCTCTTAGTGAAGTCCTGTTTAATACAGCCTCTTAGTGAAGTCCTGTTTAACACAGCCTCTTAGTGAAGTCCTGTTTAACACAGCCTCTTAGTGAAGTCCTGTTTAACACAGCCTCTTAGTGAAGTCCTGTTTAACACAGCCTCTTAGTGAAGTCCTGTTTAACACAGCCTCTTAGTGAAGTCCTGTTTAATACAGCCTCTTAGTGAAGTCCTGTTTAATACAGCCTCTTAGTGAAGTCCTGTTTAACACAGCCTCTTAGTGAAGTCCTGTTTAATACAGCCTCTTAGTGAAGTCCTGTTTAACACAGCCTCTTAGTGAAGTCCTGTTTAACACAGCCTCTTAGTGAAGTCCTGTTTAACACAGCCTCTTAGTGAAGTCCTGTTTAACACAGCCTCTTAGTGCTGTTTAATACAGCCTCTTAGTGAAGTCCTGTTTAACACAGCCTCTTAGTGAAGTCCTGTTTAATACAGCCTCTTAGTGAAGTCCTGTTTAATACAGCCTCTTAGTGAAGTCCTGTTTAACACAGCCTCTTAAGTCCTGTTTAACACAGCCTCTTAGTGAAGTCCTGTTTAACACAGCCTCTTAGTGAAGTCCTGTTTAACACAGCCTCTTAGTGAAGTCCTGTTTAACACAGCCTCTTAGTGAAGTCCTGTTTAACACAGCCTCTTAGTGAAGTCCTGTTTAACACAGCCTCTTAGTGAAGTCCTGTTTAACACAGCCTCTTAGTGAAGTCCTGTTTAACACAGCCTCTTAGTGAAGTCCTGTTTAACACAGCCTCTTAGTGAAGTCCTGTTTAACACAGCCTCTTAGTGAAGTCCTGTTTAACACAGCCTCTTAGTGAAGTCCTGTTTAACACAGCCTCTTAGTGAAGTCCTGTTTAACACAGCCTCTTAGTGAAGTCCTGTTTAACACAGCCTCTTAGTGAAGTCCTGTTTAACACAGCCTCTTAGTGAAGTCCTGTTTAATACAGCCTCTTAGTGAAGTCCTGTTTAACACAGCCTCTTAGTGAAGTCCTGTTTAACACAGCCTCTTAGTGAAGTCCTGTTTAACACAGCCTCTTAGTGAAGTCCTGTTTAACACAGCCTCTTTAACACAGCCTCTTAGTGAAGTCCTGTTTAACACAGCCTCTTAGTGAAGTCCTGTTTAACACAGCCTCTTAGTGAAGTCCTGTTTAATACAGCCTCTTAGTGAAGTCCTGTTTAACACAGCCTCTTAGTGAAGTCCTGTTTAACACAGCCTCTTAGTGAAGTCCTGTTTAACACAGCCTCTTAGTGAAGTCCTGTTTAACACAGCCTCTTAGTGAAGTCCTGTTTAACACAGCCTCTTAGTGAAGTCCTGTTTAACACAGCCTCTTAGTGAAGTCCTGTTTAACACAGCCTCTTAGTGAAGTCCTGTTTAATACAGCCTCTTAGTGAAGTCCTGTTTAATACAGCCTCTTAGTGAAGTCCTGTTTAACACAGCCTCTTAGTGAAGTCTGTTTAATACAGCCTCTTAGTGAAGTCCTGTTTAACACAGCCTCTTAGTGAAGTCCTGTTTAATACAGCCTCTTAGTGAAGTCCTGTTTAACACAGCCTCTTAGTGAAGTCCTGTTTAGCACAGCCTCTTAGTGAAGTCCTGTTTAACACAGCCTCTTAGTGAAGTCCTGTTTAACACAGCCTCTTAGTGAAGTCCTGTTTAACACAGCCTCTTAGTGAAGTCCTGTTTAATACAGCCTCTTAGTGAAGTCCTGTTTAATACAGCCTCTTAGTGAAGTCCTGTTTAACACAGCCTCTTAGTACTGTTTAATACAGCCTCTTAGTGAAGTCCTGTTTAACACAGCCTCTTAGTGAAGTCCTGTTTAATACAGCCTCTTAGTGAAGTCCTGTTTAACACAGCCTCTTAGTGAAGTCCTGTTTAACACAGCCTCTTAGTGAAGTCCTGTTTAACACAGCCTCTTAGTGAAGTCCTGTTTAACACAGCCTCTTAGTGAAGTCCTGTTTAACACAGCCTCTTAGTGAAGTCCTGTTTAATACAGCCTCTTAGTGAAGTCCTGTTTAATACAGCCTCTTAGTGAAGTCCTGTTTAACACAGCCTCTTAGTGCTGTTTAATACAGCCTCTTAGTGAAGTCCTGTTTAACACAGCCTCTTAGTGAAGTCCTGTTTAATACAGCCTCTTAGTGAAGTCCTGTTTAACACAGCCTCTTAGTGAATACAGCCTCTTAGTGAAGTCCTGTTTAACACAGCCTCTTAGTGAAGTCCTGTTTAACACAGCCTCTTAGTGAAGTCCTGTTTAACACAGCCTCTTAGTGAAGTCCTGTTTAACACAGCCTCTTAGTGAAGTCCTGTTTAACACAGCCTCTTAGTGAAGTCCTGTTTAATACAGCCTCTTAGTGAAGTCCTGTTTAACACAGCCTCTTAGTGAAGTCCTGTTTAACACAGCCTCTTAGTGAAGTCCTGTTTAACACAGTCTTAGTGAAGTCTGTTTAACACAGCCTCTTAGTGAAGTCCTGTTTAACACAGCCTCTTAGTGAAGTCCTGTTTAACACAGCCTCTTAGTGAAGTCCTGTTTAACACAGCCTCTTAGTGAAGTCCTGTTTAACACAGCCTCTTAGTGAAGTCCTGTTTAACACAGCCTCTTAGTGAAGTCCTGTTTAACACAGCCTCTTAGTGAAGTCCTGTTTAACACAGCCTCTTAGTGAAGTCCTGTTTAACACAGCCTCTTAGTGAAGTCCTGTTTAATACAGCCTCTTAGTGAAGTCCTGTTTAACACAGCCTCTTAGTGAAGTCCTGTTTAACACAGCCTCTTAGTGAAGTCCTGTTTAACACAGCTCTTAGTGAAGTCCTGTTTAACACAGCCTCTTAGTGAAGTCCTGTTTAATACAGCCTCTTAGTGAAGTCCTGTTTAATACAGCCTCTTAGTGAAGTCCTGTTTAACACAGCCTCTTAGTGCTGTTTAATACAGCCTCTTAGTGAAGTCCTGTTTAACACAGCCTCTTAGTGAAGTCCTGTTTAATACAGCCTCTTAGTGAAGTCCTGTTTAATACAGCCTCTTAGTGAAGTCCTGTTTAACACAGCCTCTTAGTGCTGTTTAATACAGCCTCTTAGTGAAGTCCTGTTTAACACAGCCTCTTAGTGAAGTCCTGTTTAATACAGCCTCTAGTGAAGTCCTGTTTAACACAGCCTCTTAGTGAAGTCCTGTTTAACACAGCCTCTTAGTGAAGTCCTGTTTAACACAGCCTCTTAGTGAAGTCCTGTTTAACACAGCCTCTTAGTGAAGTCCTGTTTAACACAGCCTCTTAGTGAAGTCCTGTTTAATACAGCCTCTTAGTGAAGTCCTGTTTAACACAGCCTCTTAGTGAAGTCCTGTTTAACACAGCCTCTTAGTGAAGTCCTGTTTAACACAGCCTCTTAGTGAAGTCCTGTTTAACACAGCCTCTTAGTGAAGTCCTGTTTAATACAGCCTCTTAGTGAAGTCCTGTTTAATACAGCCTCTTAGTGCTGTTTAATACAGCCTCTTAGTGAAGTCCTGTTTAACACAGCCTCTTATTGAAGTCCTGTTTAACACAGCCTCTTAGTGAAGTCCTGTTTAACACAGCCTCTTAGTGAAGTCCTGTTTAACACAGCCTCTTAGTGAAGTCCTGTTTAATACAGCCTCTTAGTGAAGTCCTGTTTAACACAGCCTCTTAGTGAAGTCCTGTTTAATACAGCCTCTTAGTGAAGTCCTGTTTAACACAGCCTCTTATTGAAGTCCTGTTTAATACAGCCTCTAGTGAAGTCCTGTTTAATACAGCCTCTTAGTGAAGTCCTGTTTAACACAACCTCTAGTACTGTTTAATACAGCCTCTTAGTGAAGTCCTGTTTAACACAGCCTCTTAGTGAAGTCCTGTTTAATACAGCCTCTTAGTGAAGTCCTGTTTAACACAGCCTCTTAGTGAAGTCCTGTTTAGCACAGCCTCTTAGTGAAGTCCTGTTTAACACAGCCTCTTAGTGAAGTCCTGTTTAACACAGCCTCTTAGTGAAGTCCTGTTTAACACAGCCTCTTAGTGAAGTCCTGTTTAATCTTAGTGAAGCCTGTTTAGCACAGCCTCTAGTGAAGTCCTGTTTAATACAGCCTCTTAGTGAAGTCCTGTTTAACACAGCCTCTTAGTGCTGTTTAATACAGCCTCTTAGTGAAGTCCTGTTTAACACAGCCTCTTAGTGAAGTCCTGTTTAATACAGCCTCTTAGTGAAGTCCTGTTTAATACAGCCTCTTAGTGCTGTTTAATACAGCCTCTAGTGAAGTCCTGTTTAACACAGCCTCTTAGTGCTGTTTAATACAGCCTCTTAGTGAAGTCCTGTTTAACACAGCCTCTTAGTGAAGTCCTGTTTAATACAGCCTCTTAGTGAAGTCCTGTTTAATACAGCCTCTTAGTGAAGTCCTGTTTAACACAACCTCTTAGTACTGTTTAATACAGCCTCTTAGTGAAGTCCTGTTTAACACAGCCTCTTAGTGAAGTCCTGTTTAATACAGCCTCTTAGTGAAGTCCTGTTTAACACAGCCTCTTAGTGAAGTCCTGTTTAGCACAGCCTCTTAGTGAAGTCCTGTTTAACACAGCCTCTTAGTGAAGTCCTGTTTAACACAGCCTCTTTAGTGAAGTCCTGTTTAACACAGCCTCTTAGTGAAGTCCTGTTTAATACAGCCTCTTAGTGAAGTCCTGTTTAATACAGCCTCTTAGTGAAGTCCTGTTTAACACAGCCTCTTAGTGCTGTTTAACACAGCCTCTTAGTGAAGTCCTGTTTAACACAGCCTCTTAGTGAAGTCCTGTTTAACACAGCCTCTTAGTGAAGTCCTGTTTAATACAGCCTCTTAGTGAAGTCTGTTTAATACAGCCTCTTAGTGAAGTCCTGTTTAACACAGCCTCTTAGTGAAGTCCTGTTTAACACAGCCTCTTAGTGAAGTCCTGTTTAACACAGCCTCTTAGTGAAGTCCTGTTTAATACAGCCTCTTAGTGAAGTCCTGTTTAACACAGCCTCTTAGTGCCTGTTTAATACAGCCTCTTAGTGAAGTCCTGTTTAACACAGCCTCTTAGTGCTGTTTAATACAGCCTCTTAGTGAAGTCCTGTTTTAACACAGCCTCTTAGTGAAGTCCTGTTTAACACAGCCTCTTAGTGAAGTCTGTTTAATACAGCCTCTTATTGAAGTCCTGTTTAACACAGCCTCTTAGTGAAGTCCTGTTTAATACAGCCTCTTAGTGAAGTCCTGTTTAACACAGCCTCTTAGTGAAGTCCTGTTTAACACAGCCTCTTAGTGAAGTCCTGTTTAACACAGCCTCTTAGTGAAGTCCTGTTTAACACAGCCTCTTAGTGAAGTCCTGTTTAACACAGCCTCTTAGTGAAGTCCTGTTTAACACAGCCTCTTAGTGAAGTCCTGTTTAACACAGCCTCTTAGTGAAGTCCTGTTTAACACAGCCTCTTAGTGAAGTCTGTTTAACACAGCCTCTTATTGAAGTCCTGTTTAACACAGCCTCTTAGTGAAGTCCTGTTTAACACAGCCTCTTAGTGAAGTCCTGTTTAATACAGCCTCTTAGTGAAGTCCTGTTTAATACAGCCTCTTAGTGAAGTCCTGTTTAACACAGCCTCTTAGTGCTGTTTAATACAGCCTCTTAGTGAAGTCCTGTTTAACACAGCCTCTTAGTGAAGTCCTGTTTAATACAGCCTCTTAGTGAAGTCCTGTTTAATACAGCCTCTTAGTGAAGTCCTGTTTAACACAACCTCTTAGTACTGTTTAATACAGCCTCTTAGTGAAGTCCTGTTTAACACAGCCTCTTAGTGAAGTCCTGTTTAATACAGCCTCTTAGTGAAGTCCTGTTTAACACAGCCTCTTAGTGAAGTCCTGTTTAGCACAGCCTCTTAGTGAAGTCCTGTTTAACACAGCCTCTTAGTGAAGTCCTGTTTAACACAGCCTCTTAGTGAAGTCCTGTTTAACACAGCCTCTTAGTGAAGTCCTGTTTAATACAGCCTCTTAGTGAAGTCCTGTTTAATACAGCCTCTTAGTGAAGTCCTGTTTAACACAGCCTCTTAGTGCTGTTTAATACAGCCTCTTAGTGATCCTGTTTAACACAGCCTCTTAGTGAAGTCCTGTTTAATACAGCCTCTTAGTGAAGTCCTGTTTAATACAGCCTCTTAGTGCTGTTTAATACAGCCTCTTAGTGAAGTCCTGTTTAACACAGCCTCTTAGTGAAGTCCTGTTTAATACAGCCTCTTGGTGAAGTCCTGTTTAACACAGCCTCTTAGTGAAGTCCTGTTTAACACAGCCTCTTAGTGAAGTCCTGTTTAACACAGCCTCTTAGTGAAGTCCTGTTTAATACAGCCTCTTAGTGAAGTCCTGTTTAATACAGTCTCTTAGTGCTGTTTAATACAGCCTCTTAGTGAAGTCCTGTTTAACACAGCCTCTTAGTGAAGTCCTGTTTAACACAGCCTCTTAGTGAAGTCCTGTTTAATACAGCCTCTTAGTGAAGTCCTGTTTAACACAGCCTCTTAGTGAAGTCCTGTTTAACACAGCCTCTTAGTGAAGTCCTGTTTAACACAGCCTCTTAGTGAAGTCCTGTTTAACACAGCCTCTTAGTGAAGTCCTGTTTAACACAGCCTCTTAGTGAGAGTCTGTTTAACACAGCCTCTTAGTGAAGTCCTGTTTAACACAGCCTCTTAGTGAAGTCCTGTTTAACACAGCCTCTTAGTGAAGTCCTGTTTAACACAGCCTCTTAGTGAAGTCCTGTTTAACACAGCCTCTTAGTGAAGTCCTGTTTAACACAGCCTCTTAGTGAAGTCCTGTTTAACACAGCCTCTTAGTGAAGTCCTGTTTAACACAGCCTCTTAGTGAAGTCCTGTACAACACAGCCTCTTAGTGAAGTTCTGTTTAATACAGCCTCTTAGTGAAGTCCTGTTTAACACAGCCTCTTAGTGCTGTTTAATACAGCCTCTTAGTGAAGTCCTGTTTAACACAGCCTCTTAGTGAAGTCCTGTTTAATACAGCCTCTTAGTGAAGTCCTGTTTAATACAGCCTCTTAGTGAAGTCCTGTTTAACACAGCCTCTTAGTACTGTTTAATACAGCCTCTTAGTGAAGTCCTGTTTAACACAGCCTCTTAGTGAAGTCCTGTTTAATACAGCCTCTTAGTGAAGTCCTGTTTAACACAGCCTCTTAGTGAAGTCCTGTTTAACACAGCCTCTTAGTGAAGTCCTGTTTAACACAGCCTCTTAGTGAAGTCCTGTTTAACACAGCCTCTTAGTGAAGTCCTGTTTAACACAGCCTCTTAGTGAAGTCCTGTTTAATACAGCCTCTTAGTGAAGTCCTGTTTAACACAGCCTCTTAGTGAAGTCCTGTTTAAAACAGCCTCTTAGTGAAGTCCTGTTTAATACAGCCTCTTAGTGAAGTCCTGTTTAACACAGCCTCTTAGTGAAGTCCTGTTTAAACACAGCCTCTTAGTGAAGTCCTGTTTAACACAGCCTCTTAGTGAAGTCCTGTTTAATACAGCCTCTTAGTGAAGTCCTGTTTAATACAGCCTCTTAGTGAAGTCCTGTTTAACACAGCCTCTTACAGCCTCTTAGTGAAGTCCTGTTTAACACAGCCTCTTAGTGAAGTCCTGTTTAACACAGCCTCTTAGTGAAGTCCTGTTTAACACAGCCTCTTAGTGAAGTCCTGTTTAACACAGCCTCTTAGTGAAGTCCTGTTTAACACAGCCTCTTTAGTGAAGTCCTGTTTAACACAGCCTCTTAGTGAAGTCCTGTTTAACACAGCCTCTTAGTGAAGTCCTGTTTAACACAGCCTCTTAGTGAAGTCCTGTTTAACACAGCCTCTTAGTGAAGTCCTGTTTAACACAGCCTCTTAGTGAAGTCCTGTTTAACACAGCCTCTTAGTGAAGTCCTGTTTAACACAGCCTCTTAGTGAAGTCCTGTTTAACACAGCCTCTTAGTGAAGTCCTGTTTAACACAGCCTCTTATTGAAGTCCTGTTTAACACAGCCTCTTAGTGAAGTCCTGTTTAACACAGCCTCTTAGTGAAGTCCTGTTTAACACAGCCTCTTAGTGAAGTCCTGTTTAATACAGCCTCTTAGTGAAGTCCTGTTTAACACAGCCTCTTAGTGAAGTCCTGTTTAACACAGCCTCTTAGTGAAGTCCTGTTTAATACAGCCTCTTAGTGAAGTCCTGTTTAATACAGCCTCTTAGTGAAGTCCTGTTTAACACAGCCTCTTAGTGAAGTCTGTTTAATACAGCCTCTTAGTGAAGTCCTGTTTAACACAGCCTCTTAGTGAAGTCCTGTTTAATACAGCCTCTTAGTGAAGTCCTGTTTAACACAGCCTCTTGAAGTGAAGTCCTGTTTAACACAGCCTCTTAGTGAAGTCCTGTTTAACACAGCCTCTTAGTGAAGTGAAGTCTTAGTGTTTGTTTAACACAGCCTCTTAGTGAAGTCCTGTTTAACACAGCCTCTTAGTGAAGTCCTGTTTTAACACAGCCTCTTAGTGAAGTCCTGTTTAACACAGCCTCTTAGTGAAGTCCTGTTTAATACAGCCTCTTAGTGAAGTCCTGTTTAACACAGCCTCTTAGTGAAGTCCTGTTTAACACAGCCTCTTAGTGAAGTCCTTAACACAGCCTCTTAGTGAAGTCCTGTTTAACACAGCCTCTTAGTGAAGTCCTGTTTAACACAGCCTCTTAGTGAAGTCCTGTTTAATACAGCCTCTTAGTGAAGTCCTGTTTAACACAGCCTCTTAGTGAAGTCCTGTTTAACACAGCCTCTTAGTGAAGTCCTGTTTAACACAGCCTCTTAGTGAAGTCCTGTTTAACACAGCCTCTTAGTGAAGTCCTGTTTAACACAGCCTCTTAGTGAAGTCCTGTTTAACACAGCCTCTTAGTGAAGTCCTGTTTAACACAGCCTCTTAGTGAAGTCCTGTTTAATACAGCCTCTTAGTGAAGTCCTGTTTAATACAGCCTCTTAGTGAAGTCCTGTTTAACACAGCCTCTTAGTGCTGTTTAACACAGCCTCTTAGTGAAGTCTGTTTAACACAGCCTCTTAGTGAAGTCCTGTTTAATACAGCCTCTTAGTGAAGTCCTGTTTAATACAGCCTCTTAGTGAAGTCCTGTTTAACACAGCCTCTTAGTGCTGTTTAATACAGCCTCTTAGTGAAGTCCTGTTTAACACAGCCTCTTAGTGAAGTCCTGTTTAATACAGCCTCTTAGTGAAGTCCTGTTTAATCTTAGTGAAGTGACAGCCTCTTAGTGAAGTCCTGTTTAACACAGCCTCTTAGTGACTGTTTAATACAGCCTCTTAGTGAAGTCCTGTTTAACACAGCCTCTTAGTGAAGTCCTGTTTAATACAGCCTCTTAGTGAAGTCCTGTTTAACACAGCCTCTTAGTGAAGTCCTGTTTAACACAGCCTCTTAGTGAAGTCCTGTTTAACACAGCCTCTTAGTGAAGTCCTGTTTAACACAGCCTCTTAGTGAAGTCCTGTTTAACACAGCCTCTTAGTGAAGTCCTGTTTAACACAGCCTCTTAGTGAAGTCCTGTTTAACACAGCCTCTTAGTGAAGTCCTGTTTAACACAGCCTCTTAGTGAAGTCCTGTTTAACACAGCCTCTTAGTGAAGTCCTGTTTTTAACACAGCCTCTTAGTGAAGTCCTGTTTAACACAGCCTCTTAGTGAAGTCCTGTTTAACACAGCCTCTTAGTGAAGTCCTGTTTAACACAGCCTCTTAGTGAAGTCCTGTTTAACACAGCCTCTTAGTGAAGTCCTGTTTAACACAGCCTCTTAGTGAAGTCCTGTTTAACACAGCCTCTTAGTGAAGTCCTGTTTAATACAGCCTCTTAGTGAAGTCTTTTAATACAGTCTTAGTGAAGTCCTGTTTAACACAGCCTCTTAGTGAAGTCCTGTTTAACACAGCCTCTTAGTGAAGTCCTGTTTAACACAGCCTCTTAGTGAAGTCCTGTTTAACACAGCCTCTTAGTGAAGTCCTGTTTAATACAGCCTCTTAGTGAAGTCCTGTTTAACACAGCCTCTTAGTGAAGTCCTGTTTAACACAGCCTCTTAAGTGCTGTTTAATACAGCCTCTTAGTGAAGTCCTGTTTAACACAGCCTCTTAGTGAAGTCCTGTTTAATACAGCCTCTTAGTGAAGTCCTGTTTAATACAGCCTCTAGTGAAGTCCTGTTTAACACAGCCTTTAGTACTGTTTAATACAGCCTCTTAGTGAAGTCCTGTTTAACACAGCCTCTTAGTGAAGTCCTGTTTAATACAGCCTCTTAGTGAAGTCCTGTTTAATACAGCCTCTTAGTGAAGTCCTGTTTAACACAGCCTCTTAGTGAAGTCCTGTTTAACACAGCCTCTTAGTGAAGTCCTGTTTAACACAGCCTCTTAGTGAAGTCCTGTTTAACACAGCCTCTTAGTGAAGTCTGTTTAATACAGCCTCTTAGTGAAGTCCTGTTTAACACAGCCTCTTAGTGAAGTCCTGTTTAACACAGCCTCTTAGTGCTGTTTAACACAGCCTCTTAGTGAAGTCCTGTTTAACACAGCCTCTTAGTGAAGTCCTCTTAGTCCTGTAATACAGCCTCTTAGTGAAGTCCTGTTTAATACAGCCTCTTAGTGAAGTCCTGTTTAACACAGCCTCTTAGTGCTGTTTAAAGTACAGCCTCTTAGTGAAGTCCTGTTTAACACAGCCTCTTAGTGAAGTCCTGTTTAACACAGCCTCTTAGTGAAGTCCTGTTTAATACAGCCTCTTAGTGAAGTCCTGTTTAATACAGCCTCTTAGTGAAGTCCTGTTTAACACAGCCTCTTAGTGCTGTTTAATACAGCCTCTTAGTGAAGTCCTGTTTAACACAGCCTCTTAGTGAAGTCCTGTTTAATACAGCCTCTTAGTGAAGTCCTGTTTAACACAGCCTCTTAGTGAAGTCCTGTTTAACACAGCCTCTTAGTGAAGTCCTGTTTAACACAGCCTCTTAGTGAAGTCCTGTTTAACACAGCCTCTTAGTGAAGTCCTGTTTAACACAGCCTCTTAGTGAAGTCCTGTTTAACACAGCCTCTTAGTGAAGTCCTGTTTAACACAGCCTCTTAGTGAAGTCCTGTTTAACACAGCCTCTTAGTGAAGTCCTGTTTAACACAGCCTCTTAGTGAAGTTCTGTTTAATACAGCCTCTTAGTGAAGTCCTGTTTAACACAGCCTCTTAGTGAAGTCCTGTTTAACACAGCCTCTTAGTGAAGTCCTGTTTAACACAGCCTCTTAGTGAAGTCCTGTTTAACACAGCCTCTTAGTGAAGTCTGTTTAATACAGCCTCTTAGTGAAGTCCTGTTTAACACAGCCTCTTAGTGAAGTCCTGTTTAACACAGCCTCTTAGTGAAGTCCTGTTTAACACAGCCTCTTAGTGAAGTCCTGTTTAAAACAGCCTCTCAGTGAACACCTGTTTAACACAGCCTCTTAGTGAAGTCCTGTTTAACACAGCCTCTTAGTGAAGTCCTGTTTAACACAGCCTCTTAGTGAAGTCCTGTACAACACAGCCTCTTAGTGAAGTTCTGTTTAATACAGCCTCTTAGTGAAGTCCTGTTTAACACAGCCTCTTAGTGAAGTCCTGTACAACACAGCCTCTTAGTGAAGTCCTGTTTAACACAGCCTCTTAGTGAAGTCCTGTTTAACACAGCCTCTTAGTGAAGTCCTGTTTAGCACAGCCTCTTAGTGAAGTCCTGTTTAACACAGCCTCTTAGTGAAGTCTGTTTAACACAGCCTCTTAGTGCTGTTTAATACAGCCTCTTAGTGAAGTCCTGTTTAACACAGCCTCTTAGTGAAGTCCTGTTTAATACAGCCTCTTAGTGAAGTCCTGTTTAATACAGCCTCTTAGTGAAGTCCTGTTTAACACAGCCTCTTAGTGAAGTCTGTTTAACACAGCCTCTTAGTGAAGTCCTGTTTAACACAGCCTCTTAGTGAAGTCCTGTTTAACACAGCCTCTTAGTGAAGTCCTGTTTAATACAGCCTCTTAGTGAAGTCCTGTTTAATCTTAGTAAGTCAGCCTCTTAGTGAAGTCCTGTTTAACACAGCCTCTTAGTGCCTGTTTAATACAGCCTCTTAGTGAAGTCCTGTTTAACACAGCCTCTTAGTGAAGTCCTGTTTAATACAGCCTCTTAGTGAAGTCCTGTTTAACACAGCCTCTTAGTGAAGTCCTGTTTAACACAGCCTCTTAGTGAAGTCCTGTTTAACACAGCCTCTTAGTGAAGTCCTGTTTAACACAGCCTCTTATTGAAGTCCTGTTTAACACAGCCTCTTAGTGAAGTCCTGTTTAACACAGCCTCTTAGTGAAGTCCTGTTTAACACAGCCTCTTAGTGAAGTCCTGTTTAACACAGCCTCTTAGTGAAGTCCTGTTTAACACAGCCTCTTAGTGAAGTCCTGTTTAACACAGCCTCTTAGTGAGTGAAGTCCTGTTTAACACAGCCTCTTAGTGAAGTCCTGTTTAACACAGCCTCTTAGTGAAGTCCTGTTTAACACAGCCTCTTAGTGAAGTCCTGTTTAACACAGCCTCTTAGTGAAGTCCTGTTTAACACAGCCTCTTAGTGAAGTCCTGTTTAACACAGCCTCTTAGTGAAGTCCTGTTTAACACAGCCTCTCGTGAAGTCCTGTTTAACACAGCTCTCAGCCTCTTAGTGAAGTCCTGTTTAACACAGCCTCTTAGTGAAGTCCTGTTTAACACAGCCTCTTAGTGAAGTCCTGTTTAATACAGCCTCTTAGTGAAGTCCTGTTTAACACAGCCTCTTAGTGAAGTCCTAGTGAAGTCCTGGCTTTAACACAGCCTCTTAGTGAAGTCCTGTTTAATACAGCCTCTTAGTGAAGTCCTGTTTAACACAGCCTCTTAGTGAAGTCCTGTTTAATACAGCCTCTTAGTGAAGTCCTGTTTAACACAGCCTCTTAGTGAAGTCCTGTTTAACACAGCCTCTTAGTGAAGTCCTGTTTAACACAGCCTCTTAGTGAAGTCCTGTTTAACACAGCCTCTTAGTGAAGTCCTGTTTAACACAGCCTCTTAGTGAAGTCCTGTTTAACACAGCCTCTTTTAGTGAAAGTCCTGTTTAACACAGCCTCTTAGTGAAGTCCTGTTTAATACAGCCTCTTAGTGAAGTCCTGTTTAATACAGCCTCTTAGTGAAGTCCTGTTTAATACAGCCTCTTAGTGAAGTCCTGTTTAACACAGCCTCTTAGTGAAGTCCTGTTTAACACAGCCTCTTAGTGAAGTCCTGTTTAATACAGCCTCTTAGTGAAGTCCTGTTTAACACAGCCTCTTAGTGCTGTTTAATACAGCCTCTTAGTGAAGTCCTGTTTAACACAGCCTCTTAGTGAAGTCCTGGTTAATACAGCCTCTTAGTGAAGTCCTGTTTAACACAGCCTCTTGAGAAGTCCTGTTTAACACAGCCTCTTAGTGAAGTCCTGTTTAACACAGCCTCTTAGTGAAGTCCTGTTTAACACAGCCTCTTAGTGAAGTCCTGTTTAACACAGCCTCTTAGTGAAGTCCTGTTTAACACAGCCTCTTAGTGAAGTCCTGTTTAACACAGCCTCTTAGTGAAGTCCTGTTTAATACAGCCTCTTAGTGAAGTCCTGTTTAACACAGCCTCTAGTGAAGTCCTGTTTAATACAGCCTCTTAGTGAAGTCCTGTTTAACACAGCCTCTTAGTGAAGTCCTGTTTAACACAGCCTCTTAGTGAAGTCCTGTTTAACACAGCCTCTTAGTGAAGTCCTGTTTAACACAGCCTCTTTAGTGAAGTCCTGTTTAACACAGCCTCTTTAGTGAAGTCCTGTTTAACACAGCCTCTTAGTGAAGTCCTGTTTAACACAGCCTCTTAGTGAAGTCCTGTTTAACACAGCCTCTTAGTGAAGTCCTGCTTAACACAGCCTCTTAGTGAAGTCCTGTTTAACACAGCCTCTTAGTGAAGTCCTGTACAACACAGCCTCTAGTGAAGTCCTGTTTAACACAGCCTCTTAGTGAAGTCCTGTTTAACACAGCTCTTAGTGAAGTCCTGTTTAACACAGCCTCTTAGTGAAGTCCTGTTTAACACAGCCTCTTAGTGAAGTCCTGTTTAATACAGCCTCTTAGTGAAGTCCTGTTTAACACAGCCTCTAGTGAAGTCCTGTTTAACACAGCCTCTTAGTGAAGTCCTGTTTAACACAGCCTCTGTTTAATACAGCTAGTGAAGTCCTGTTTAACACAGCCTCTTAGTGAAGTCCTGTTTAACACAGCCTCTTAGTGAAGTCCTGTTTAACACAGCCTCTTAGTGAAGTCCTGTTTAACACAGTCTCTTAGTGCTGTTTGAATACAGCCTCTTAGTGAAGTCCTGTTTAACACAGCCTCTAGTGAAGTCCTGTTTAATACAGCCTCTTAGTGAAGTCCTGTTTAATACAGCCTCTTAGTGAAGTCCTGTTTAACACAGCCTCTCGGTGAAGTCCTGTTTAAACAGCCTCTCAGTGAAGTCCTGTTTAACACAGCCTCTTAGTGAAGTCCTGTTTAACACAGCCTCTTAGTGAAGTCCTGTTTAACACAGCCTCTTAGTGAAGTCCTGTTTAACACAGCCTCTTATTGAAGTCCTGTACAACACAGCCTCTTAGTGAAGTCCTGTTTAACACAGCCTCTTAGTGAAGTCCTGTTTAACACAGCCTCTTAGTGAAGTCCTGTTTAACACAGCCTCTTAGTGAAGTCCTGTTTAACACAGCCTCTTAGTGAAGTCCTGTTTAACACAGCCTCTTAGTGAAGTCCTGTTTAACACAGCCTCTTAGTGAAGTCCTGTTTAACACAGCCTCTTAGTGTGAAGTCCTGTTTAACACAGCCTCTAGTGAAGTCCTGTTTAACACAGCTGCTCTTTAGTGAAGTCCTGTTTAACACAGCCTCTTAGTGAAGTCCTGTTTAACACAGCCTCTCGGTGAAGTCCTGTTTAACACAGCCTCTCGGGTGAAGTCCTGTTTAAACAGCCTCTTAGTGAAGTCCTGTTTAACACAGCCTCTTAGTGAAGTCCTGTTTAACACAGCCTCTTAGTGAAGTCCTGTTTAACACAGCCTCTTAGTGAAGTCCTGTACAACACAGCCTCTTAGTGAAGTCCTGTTTAACACAGCCTCTTAGTGAAGTCCTGTTTAACACAGCCTCTTAGTGAAGTCCTGTTTAATACAGCCTCTTAGTGAAGTCCTGTTTGGCCAGCCTCTTAGTGAAGTCCTGTTTAGCACAGCCTCTTAGTGAAGTCTGTTTAACACAGCCTCTAGTGAAGTCCTGTTTAACACAGCCTCTTAGTGAAGTCCTGTTTAACACAGCCTCTAGTGAAGTCCTGTTTAACACAGCCTCTAGTGAAGTCCTGTTTAACACAGCCTCTTAGTGAAGTCCTGTTTAACACAGCTCACAGCCTCTAGTGAAGTCCTGTTTAACACAGCCTCTTAGTGAAGTCCTGTTTAATACAGCTCTCTTAGTGAAGTCCTGTTTAATACAGCCTCTTTAGTGAAGTCCTGTTTAACACAGCCTCTTAGTGCTGTTTAATACAGCCTCTTAGTGAAGTCCTGTTTAACACAGCCTCTTAGTGAAGTCCTGTACAACACAGCCTCTTAGTGAAGTCCTGTACAACACAGCCTCTTAGTGAAGTCCTGTTTAACACAGCCTCTCGGTGAAGTCCTGTTTAAAACAGCCTCTCAGTGAAGTCCTGTTTAACACAGCCTCTTAGTGAAGTCCTGTTTAACACAGCCTCTTAGTGAAGTCCCGTTTAACACAGCCTCTTAGTGAAGTCCTGTACAACACAGCCTCTTAGTGAAGTCCTATACAACACAGCCTCTTAGTGAAGTCCTGTTTAACACAGCCTCTTGATAGTGAAGTCCTGTTTAACACAGCCTCTTAGTGAAGTCCTGTTTAAAACAGCCTCTTAGTGAAGTCCTGTTTAACACAGCCTCTTAGTGAAGTCCTGTTTAACACAGCTTCTTAGTGAAGTCCTGTTTAACACAGCCTCTTAGTGAAGTCCTGTTTAACACAGCCTCTAGTGAAGTCCTGTTTAACACAGCCTCTTAGTGAAGTCCTGTTTAACACAGCCTCTTAGTGAAGTCCTTTAATACAGTTTTTAACACAGCCTCTTAGTGAAGTCCTGTTTAACACAGCCTCTAGTGAAGTCCTGTACAACACAGCCTCTTAGTGAAGTCCTGTTTAACACAGCCTCTTAGTGAAGTCCTGTTTAACACAGCCTCTTAGTGAAGTCCTGTTTAACACAGCTCTTAGTGAAGTCCTGTTTAACACAGCTCTTAGTGAAGTCCTGTTTAACACAGCCTCTTAGGAAGTGAAGTCCTGTTTAACACAGCCTCTTAGTGAAGTCCTGTTTAACACAGCCCTCTTAGTGAAGTCCTGTTTAACACAGCCTCTTAGTGAAGTCCTGTACAACACAGCCTCTTAGTGAAGTCCTGTTTAACACAGCCTCTTAGTGAAGTCCTGTTTAACACAGCCTCTTAGTGAAGTCCTGTTTAACACAGCCTCTTAGTGAAGTCCTGTTTAACACAGCCTCTTAGTGCTGTTTAAGCCCCTCTTAGTGAAGTCCTGTTTAACACAGCCTCTTAGTGAAGTCCTGTTTAACACAGCCTCTTAGTGAAGTCCTGTTTAATACAGCCTCTTAGTGAAGTCCTGTTTAACACAGCCTCTTAGTGAAGTCCTGTTTAAAACAGCCTCTTAGTGCTCAGTGAAGTCCTGTTTACAGCCTCTTAGTGAAGTCCTGTTTAACACAGCCTCTAGTGAAGTCCTGTTTAACACAGCCTCTTAGTGAAGTCCTGTTTAACAACACAGCCTCAACCTTAGTGAAGTCCTGTTTAACACAGCCTCTAGTGAAGTCCTGTTTAACACAGCCTCTAGTGAAGTCCTGTTTAACACAGCCTCTAGTGAAGTCCTGTTTAACACAGCCTCTTAGTGAAGTCCTGTTTAACACAGCCTCTTAGTGAAGTCCTGTTTAACACAGCCTCTTAGTGAAGTCCTGTTTAACACAGCCTCTTAGTGAAGTCCTGTTTAAAACAGCCTCTTAGTGAAGTCCTGTTTAACACAGCCTCTTAGTGAAGTCCTGTTTAACACAGCCTCTTAGTGAAGTCCTGTTTAACACAGCCTCTTAGTGAAGTCCTGTTTAACACAGCCTCTTAGTGAAGTCCTGTTTAACACAGCCTCTTAGTGAAGTCCTGTTTAACACAGCCTCTTAGTGAAGTCCTGTTTAACACAGCCTCTTAGTGAAGTCCTGTTTAACACAGCCTCTTAGTGAAGTCCTGTTTAACACAGCCTCTTAGTGAAGTCCTGTTTAACACAGCCTCTTAGTGAAGTCCTGTTTAACACAGCCTCTTAGTGAAGTCCTGTTTAATACAGCCTGTAGTGAAGTCCTGTTTAATACAGCCTCTTAGTGAGTCCTGTTTAACACAGCTGCTGAAGTCTAGTGCTGTTGCTTAATACAGCTCTAGTGAAGTCCTGTTTAACACAGCCTCTTAGTGAAGTCCTGTTTAATACAGCCTCTTAGTGAAGTCCTGTTTAATACAGCCTCTTAGTGAAGTCCTGTACAACCTGTTTAAACAGCCTCTCAGTGAAGTCCTGTTTAACACAGCCTCTTAGTGAAGTCCTGTTTAACACAGCCTCTAGTGAAGTCCTGTTTAACACAGCCTCTTAGTGAAGTCCTGTTTAAAGTCACAGCCTCTAAGTCCTGTTTAACACAGCTGTGAAGTCCTGTTTAACACAGCCTCTTAGTGAAGTCCTGTTTAATACAGCCTTAGTGAAGTCCTGTTTAACACAGCCTCTCGGGTGAAGTCCTGTTTAACACAGCCTCTCAGTGAAGTCCTGTTTAACACAGCCTCTTAGTGAAGTCCTGTTTAATACAGCCTCTTAGTGAAGTCCTGTTTAACACAGCCTCTAGTGAAGTCCTGTTTAACACAGCCTCTTAGTGAAGTCCTTGTTTAACACAGCCTTCTAGTGAAGTCCTGTTTAATACAGCCTCTTAGTGAAGTCCTGTTTAACACAGCCTCTTAGTGAAGTCCTGTTTA
>NW_025747482.1:0-55556 GCF_021184085.1 Oncorhynchus gorbuscha | reverse complement strand
CTCAGCCCTATCCAGACCATTCACCCAGTCCAGTCACTCAGCCCTATCCAGACCATTCACCCAGTCCAGTCACTCAGCCCTATCCAGACCATTCACCCAGTCCAGTCATTCAGCCCTATCCAGACCATTCACCTAGTCCAGTCACTCAGCCCTATCCAGACCATTCACCCAGTCCAGTCATTCAGCCCTATCCAGACCATTCACCTAGTCCAGTCACTCAGCCCTATCCAGACCATTCACCCAGTCCAGTCATTCAGCCCTATCCAGACCATTCACCTAGTCCAGTCACTCAGCCCTATCCAGACCATTCACCCAGTCCAGTCACTCAGCCCTATCCAGACCATTCACCCAGCCCAGTCACTCAGCCCTATCCAGACCATTCACCCAGTCCAGTCACTCAGCCCTATCCAGACCATTCACCTAGTCCAGTCACTCAGTCCTATCCAGACCATTCACCCAGTCCAGTCACTCAGCCCTATCCAGACCATTCACCTAGTCCAGTCACTCAGTCCAGTCACTCAGCTCTACCTAGTCCAGTCCCCCACCACTATCCAGACCAGTCACTCAGCCATATCCAGACCATTCACCCAGTCCAGTCACTCAGCCCTATCCAGACCATTCACCTAGTCCAGTCACTCAGTCCTATCCAGACCATTCACCCAGTCCAGTCACTCAGTCCTATCCAGACCATTCACCCAGTCCAGTCACTCAGCCCTATCCAGACCATTCACCTAGTCCAGTCACTCAGCCCAGTCACTCAGCCCTATCCAGTCCAGTCACTCAGCTCTATCCAGTCCAGTCACTCAGCCCTATCCAGACCATTCACCTAGTCCAGTCACTCAGCCCTATCCAGACCATTCACCCAGTCCAGTCACTCAGTCCTATCCAGACCATTCACCCAGTCCAGTCACTCAGCTCTATCCAGTCCAGTCACTCAGCCCTATCCAGACCATTCACCCAGCCCAGTCACTCAGCCCTATCCAGACCATTCACCCAGTCCAGTCACTCAGCCCTATCCAGTCCAGTCACTCAGCCCTATCCAGACCATTCACCCAGTCCAGTCATTCAGCCCTATCCAGACCATTCACCTAGTCCAGTCACTCAGCCCTATCCAGACCATTCACCCAGTCCAGTCATTCAGCCCTATCCAGACCATTCACCTAGTCCAGTCACTCAGCCCTATCCAGACCATTCACCCAGTCCAGTCACTCAGTCCAGTCACTCAGCCCTACTCAGTCCAGTCCCCCACCACTATCCAGACCATTCACCCAGTCCAGTCACTCAGTCCAGTCACTCAGCCCTATCCAGTCCAGTCACTCAGCTCTATCCACACCATTCACCTAGTCAGTCACTCAGCCTATCAGACCATTCTCCCAGTCCAGTCACTCACTCAGCCCTATCCAGACCATTTACCTAGTCCAGTCACTCAGCCCTATCCAGACCATTCACCCAGTCCAGTCATTCAGCCCTATCCAGACCATTCACCCAGTCCAGTCACTCAGCCCTATTCAGACCATTCACCCAGTCCAGTCACTCAGCCCTATCCAGACCATTCACCCAGCCCAGTCACTCAGCCCTATCCAGACCATTAACCTAGTCCAGTCACTCAGCCCTATCCAGACCATTCACCCAGCCCAGTCACTCAGTCAGCCCCAGTTAGGCGTGGATCAGAAAACCAGTCAGTATCTGGCGTGGATCAGAAAACCAGTCAGTATCTGGCGTGGATCAGAAAACCAGTCAGTATCTGGCGTGGATCAGAAAACCAGTCAGAATCTGGCGTGGATCAGAAAACCAGTCAGAATCTGGCGTGGATCAGAAAACCAGTCAGTATCTGGCGTGGATCAGAAAACCAGTCAGTATCTGGCGTGGATCAGAAAACCAGTCAGTATCTGGCGTGGATCAGAAAACCAGTCAGTATCTGGCGTGGATCAGAAAACCAGTCAGTATCTGGCGTGGATCAGAAAACCAGTCAGTATCTGGCGTGGATCAGAAAACCAGTCAGTATCTGGCGTGGATCAGAAAACCAGTCAGTAACTGGCGTGGATCAGAAAACCAGTCAGTATCTAGCGTGGATCAGAAAACCAGTCAGTATCTGGCGTGGATCAGAAAACCAGTCAGTAACTGGCGTGGATCAGAAAACCAGTCAGTAACTGGCGTGGATCAGAAAACCAGTCAGTAACTGGCGTGGATCAGAAAACCAGTCAGTAACTGGCGTGGATCAGAAAACCAGTCAGTATCTGGCGTGACCAACATTTACCTCATGCAGCGAGACACATCTCCTTCACATAGAGTTGATCAGGCTGTAGATTGAGGCCTGGGGAATGTTGGGTAGCCTGTCTGGTAAGTATGCAGACCATGGAAGAACTGGGACATTTTCAGCTTCCAGGAAGTGTACAGATCCTTGCGACATGGGGCAGTGCGTTATCACGCTGAAACATGGGGTGATGGCGGCAGTTGAATGGCACCACAATGGGGCCTCGGGATCTCGTCACGGTATCTCTGTGCATTCAAATCGACATCAATAAAAATGCAATTGTGTTCGTTGTCCGTAGCTTACGCCTGACATTACCATAACCCCACCGCCACCATGGGGCACTCTGTTCACAACGTTGACATCAGCAAACCCCTCTGAAACAACGCCACACTGCCCGGTACAGTTAAAACCGTGATTCATCCGTGAAGAGCACACAAGGTAGCCTAGTGGTTAGAGCGTTGGACTAGTAACCGAGAGGACGACAGGCACACAGATGAGCTTCCTGAGACGGTTTCTCTGACAGTTTGAGCAGAAATTCTTCAGTTGTGTCAACCCACGGTTTCATCACCTGTGCGGGTGGCTGGTCTCAGATGATCCCCGAGGTGAAGAAGCCGGATGTGGAGGTCCTGGGTTGGCGTGGTAACACGGGTCTGCGGTTGTGAGGCCAGTTGGACGTACAGGAAACATGTTCTAAGACGACGTTAACTTTCATTCTGAAATAACTTCATATTTCTGAGTTAGTCAGATATTACTTCAGAAACATTTGAAATTGGTATGGGAGTTAACTAGCTGCTTATCAAAGGTAGATAACTGGTCTATTTATTTTATTTGAGTCAAAATAACCAAACTTTCTTAATGTTTCTCAAAATTACTGGCTAATTAATTTGATGGTGCTTTGTGAAGCACCCGGTTTCTGTCCACACGTCGCCTGTCGCCTACAGGAGAACCTGATGAAAGACATGAGGGAAATGAGGGCCTATCAGAGTCGAGGTGAGAAGGTTCTAGCAAAGCGCGTGACCCCTCTCTTCCTTCCAGGTTTTAATGTCACGTGACCAAGTAACAGTGAGATGCCTTTCTCCAGCTGCAAACTCAACAAATACGCAGTCGCCCAATATGAAATGTAGAACAACACTGTGTTTTTTAAAACGTTCTGTTCTCCTGCAGGCTTTCGACGACGCCATTGCAGAGCTGATTCCCTGAGTGAAGATTCCTACAAAGACAGCACCTTGATCATGCAGCTACTGAGAGACAACTTGACAGTAAGTGTCGTGTACTAAAATCATAGTTCCCTGTTGTCACTGGGTTGACTTATGATGTCGGAGAGTTTGTTTTGGTCACACATTCCTGAGACAAAGGTAGAGGAGCTACGTAACCTGTCTACCCAGTAGGAACAAATATGAAGACGGTATGCACTCTGCTCACTACTGTAGAGAGTCTGCTAAATGACTCACTACTGTTAGTGGCTCTGGATCAGAGAGTCTGCTAAATGACTCACTACTGTTAGTGGCTCTGGATCAGAGAGTCTGCTAAATGACTCACTACTGTTAGTGGCTCTGGATCAGAGAGTCTGCTAAATGACTCACTACTGTTAGTGGCTCACTGGATCAGAGAGTCTGCTAAATGACTCACTACTGTAGAGAGTCTGCTAAATGACTCACTACTGTAGAGACTCACTACTGTAGTCTGCTAAATGACTCACTACTGTAGAGAGTCTGCTAAATGTCACTACTGCTGCTAAATGACTGTAGATAGTCTGCACTCACTACTGTAGATAGTCTGCTAAATGACTCACTACTGACTGCTAAATGACTCACTACTGTAGATAGTCTGCTAAATGACTCACTACTGTAGATAGTCTGCTAAATGACTCACTACTGTTAGTGGCTCTGGATCAGAGAGTCTCACTCACTGTAGTGGCTCTGGATCAGAGTCTGCTAAAATGACTCACTACTGTTAGTGGCTCTGGACAGAGAGTCACTACTACTGTTAGTGGCTCTGGGATCAGAGAGTCTGCTAAATGACTCACTACTGTAGAGAGTCTGCTAAATGACTCACTACTGTAGAGAGTCTGCTAAATGACTCACTACTGTAGAGAGTCTAGCAAATGACTCACTACTGTAGAGAGTCTGCTAAATGACCACTACTGTGAGAGTCTGCTAGTAAACTCACTCACTACTGTAGAGAGTCTGCTAAATGACTCACTACTGTAGAGAGTCTGCTAAATGACTCACTACTGTACTACTGTAGATAGTCTGCTAAATGACTCACTGTTAGTGGCTCTGGATCAGATAGTCTGCTAAATGACTCACTACTGTAGAGAGTCTGCTAAATGACTCACTACGTAGAGAGTCTGCAAAATGACTCACTACTGTAGAGAGACTCACTAAATGACTGCTAAATGATCCACTACTGTAGAGAGTCTGCTACTCACTACTGTAGAGAGTCTGCTAAATGACTCACTACTGTAGAGAGTCTGCTAAATGACTCACTACTGTAGAGAGTCTGCTAAATGACTCACTACTGTAGAGAGTCTGCTAAATGACTCACTACTGTAGAGAGTCTGCTAAATGACTCACTACTGTAGAGAGTCTGACTCAAAGAGAGAAATGACTCACTACTGTAGAGAGTCTGCTAAATGACTCACTACTGTAGAGAGTCTCTGACTCACTACTGTATGCTACTCGCTAGAGAGTCTCTGCTAAATGACTCACTACTGTAGAGTCTCTGCTGAAATGACTCACTGTCAGAGAGTCTGTGCTAAATGACTCACTACTGTAGTCTGCTAAATGACTCACTACTGTAGAAATGACTCACTCTGTAGTAAATGACTCACTACTGTAGATAGTCTGCTAAATGACTCACTACTGTAGATAGTCTGCTAAATGACTCACTACTGTAGATAGTCTGCTAAATGACTCACTACTGTAGATAGTCTGCTAAATGACTCGCTACTGTAGATAGTCTCTGCTAAATGACTCGCTACTGTAGATAGTCTCTGCTAAATGACTCGCTACTGTAGAGTCTCTGCTAAATGACTCGCTACTGTAGAGAGTCTCTGCTAAATGACTCGCTACTGTAGAGAGTCTGAAATGACTCGCTACTGTAGAGAGTCTCTGCTAAATGACTCGCTACTGTAGAGAGTCTCTGCTAAATGACTCGCTACTGTAGAGAGTCTCTGCTAAATGACTCGCTACTGTAGAGAGTCTCTGCTAAATGACTCGCTACTGTAGAGAGTCTCTGCTAAATGACTCGCTACTGTAGAGAGTCTGCTAAATGACATGTAATGTGAATGTTGACCTACAGTCTTTTTTAACATGTTAATCCCTGTTTCTCGTCTCTGTCCTCTTTCTCTCGTATCTCTGTCCTCTCTTTCTCTCGTTAATCTCTGTCCTCTCGCTCTCTCGTATCTTTGTAGCTGTGGACCTCAGACAACCAGGGAGATGGAGAGGATGCTGAGGAGGGTAGAGACTGACCTGGTTCCTGTTCCCTGGTCTGTCTGTCTGACTGACTGTCATCATCCTCTATCTATCAACACTGAGACAGACAGACTGACCACCTCATCCTGCCCAACGCTTCTCTTTAGTTCTGTCTGGCACGTCGTCTCACACCTCCATACGTTTACTCTTCTTTCGGGAATCATTGTGTGGTGGGGTTTCATTCCAGGACTTGGTTGTGGGAGGGGTTTCATTCCAGGACTTGGTTGTGGGAGGGGTTTCATTCCAGGACTTGGCTGTGGGAGGGGATTAGTTCCAGGACTTGGTTGTGGGAGGGGTTTCGTTCCAGGACTTGGTTGTGGGAGGGTTTCGTTCCAGGACTTGGTTGTGGGAGGGTTTCGTTCCAGGACTTGGTTGTGGGAGGGGTTTAGTTCCAGGACTTGGTTGTGGGAGGGGTTTAGTTCCAGGACTTGGTTGTGGGAGGGTTTAGTTCCAGGACTTGGTTGTGGGAGGGTTTCTTCCAGGACTTGGTTGTGGGAGGGGTTTAGTTCCAGGACTTGGTTGTGGGAGGGATTTCGTTCCAGGACTTGGTTGTGGGAGGGGTTTAGTTCCAGGACTTGGTTGTGGGAGGGGTTTTGGGACATATATTATGGTATGTTGGGGTGAGGGACTTATCTACTGAGCGTATAATTATTTGTGGGCGGAGAAACAGGGTGTTACATGTAGTTCTCAACTCATGCAATGTGGCAAGTTCAGGTTGTGAACTAACCTGGTCTAGTCCTCCACCTGTGTTCAGGTTGGGAATTAACCTGGTCTAGTCCTCTACCTGTGTTCAGGTTGTGAATTAACCTGGTCTAGTCCTCTACCTGTGGTCAGGTTAACCTGGTCTAGTCCTCTACCTGTGTTCAGGTTGTGAATTAACCTGGTCTAGTCCTCTACCTGTGTTCAGGTTGGGAATTAACCTGGTCTAGTCCTCTACCTGTGTTCAGGTTGGGAACTAACCTGGTCTAGTCCTCTACCTGTGTTCAGGTTGGGAACTAACCTGGTCTAGTCCTCTACCTGTGTTCAGGTTGGGAACTAACCTGGTCTAGTCCTCTACCTGTGGTCAGGTTGGGAACTAACCTGGTCTAGTCCTCTACCTGTGGTCAGGTTGGGAATTAACCTGGTCTAGTCCTCTACCTGTGTTCAGGTTGGGAATTAACCTGGTCTAGTCCTCTACCTGTGGTCAGGTTGTGAATTAACCTGGTCTAGTCCTCTACCTGTGGTCAGGTTGTGAATTAACCTGGTCTAGTCCTCTACCTGTGTTCAGGTTGTGAACTAACCTGGTCTAGTCCTCTACCTGTGGTCAGGTTGTGAACTAACCTGGTCTAGTCCTCTACCTGTGTTCAGGTTGGGAATTAACCTGGTCTAGTCCTCTACCTGTGTTCAGGTTGGGAATTAACCTGGTCTAGTCCTCTACCTGTGTTCAGGTTGGGAATTAACCTGGTCTAGTCCTCTACCTGTGTTCAGGTTGGGAACTAACCTGGTCTAGTCCTCTACCTGTGTTCAGGTTGTGAACTAACCTGGTCTAGTCCTCTACCTGTGGCCAGGTTGGGAACTAACCTGGTCTAGTCCTCTACCTGTGGTCAGGTTGTGAACTAACCTGGTCTAGTCCTCTACCTGTGGTCAGGTTGGGAATTAACCTGGTCTAGTCCTCTACCTGTGGTCAGGTTGGGAATTAACCTGGTCTAGTCCTCTACCTGTGTTCAGGTTGGGAACTAACCTGGTCTAGTCCTCTACCTGTGTTCAGGTTGGGAATTAACCTGGTCTAGTCCTCTACCTGTGTTCAGGTTGGGAATTAACCTGGTCTAGTCCTCTACCTGTGTTCAGGTTGGGAATTAACCTGGTCTAGTCCTCTACCTGTGGTCAGGTTGGGAACTAACCTGGTCTAGTCCTCTACCTGTGGTCAGGTTGGGAATTAACCTGGTCTAGTCCTCTACCTGTGGTCAGGTTGGGAATTAACCTGGTCTAGTCCTCTACCTGTGGTCAGGTTGGGAACTAACCTGGTCTAGTCCTCTACCTGTGGTCAGGTTGGGAACTAACCTGGTCTAGTCCTCTACCTGTGGTCAGGTTGGGAACTAACCTGGTCTAGTCCTCTACCTGTCTACATGGTAAAGATCTTGTGCTTGACAACATTGCTTGATTCATTTGTGGTTCGACATCAGTCTCTCTTGATTGGAGGAGGCAGCATCGAGCGGTTTTAGTCTGTAGCCAGGCGACTGATGGCAGGAGCATTAGGGGATAGTCCTGATGGCGTCTTATCGATGGTGGGTTGGCGTGGTCGTTGTTCTGCTCCCCAAATGGCACCCTATTCCCTATGAAGTACACTACTTTTAGACCAGAACCCTATGGACCTTGGTCAAACACCCGTGCACTATGTAGGGAGTAGGATTCCAGTAGTGCACTATGTAGGGAATAGGGTTCCAGTAGTGCACTATGTAGGGCTCCAGTAGTGCACTATGTAGGGTTCCAGTAGTGCACTATGTAGGGTTCCAGTAGTGCACTATGTAGGGAGTAGGGTTCCAGGAGTGCACTATGTAGGGAGTAGGGTTCCAGTAGTGCACTATGTAGGGAGTAGGGTTCCAGTAGTGCACTATGTAGGGAATAGGGTTCCAGTAGTGCACTATGTAGGGTTCAAGTAGTGCACTATGTAGGGAGTAGGGTTCCAGTAGTGCACTATGTAGGGTTCCAGTAGTGCACTATGTAGGGAGTAGGGTTCCAGTAGTGCACTATGTAGGGAGTAGGGTTCCAGTAGTGCACTATGTAGTGTTCCAGTAGTGCACTATGTAGTGTTCCAGTAGTGCACTATGTAGTGTTCCAGTAGTGCACTATGTAGTGTTCCAGTAGTGCACTATGTAGTGTTCCAGTAGTGCACTATGTAGTGTTCCAGTAGTGCACTATGTAGTGTTCCAGTAGTGCACTATGTAGTGTTCCAGTAGTGCACTATGTAGTGTTCCAGTAGTGCACTATGTAGTGTTCCAGTAGTGCACTATGTAGTGTTCCAGTAGTGCACTATGTAGGGAGTAGGGTTCCAGTAGTGCACTATGTAGGGTTCCAGTAGTGCACTATGTAGGGTTCCAGTAGTGCACTATGTAGGGTTCCAGTAGTGCACTATGTAGGGTTCCAGTAGTGCACTATGTAGGGAGTAGGGTTCCAGTAGTGCACTATGTAGGGAATAGGGTTCCAGTAGTGCACTATGTAGGGTTCCAGTAGTGCACTATGTAGGGAATAGGGTTCCAGTAGTGCACTATGTAGGAAGTAGTGCTCTAGTAGTGCACTATGTAGGGAGTAGGGTTCCAGTAGTGCACTATGTAGGGAGTAGGGTTCCAGTAGTGCACTATGTAGGGAGTAGGGCTCTAGTAGTGCACTATGTAGGGAGTAGGGCTCTAGTAGTGCACTATGTAGGGAGTAGGGCTCCAGTAGTGCACTATGTAGGGAGTAGGGCTCCAGTAGTGCACTATGTAGGGAGTAGGGCTCCAGTAGTGCACTATGTAGGGAGTAGGGCTCCAGTAGTGCACTATGTAGGGAGTAGGGCTCCAGTAGTGCACTATGTAGGGAGTAGGGCTCCAGTAGTGCACTATGTAGGGAGTAGGGCTCCAGTAGTGCACTATGTAGGGAGTAGGGCTCCAGTAGTGCACTATGTAGGGAGTAGGGCTCCAGTAGTGCACTATGTAGGGAGTAGGGCTCCAGTAGTGCACTATGTAGGGAGTAGGGCTCCAGTAGTGCACTATGTAGGGAGTAGGGCTCCAGTAGTGCACTATGTAGGGAGTAGGGCTCCAGTAGTGCACTATGTAGGGAGTAGGGCTCCAGTAGTGCACTATGTAGGGAGTAGGGCTCCAGTAGTGCACTATGTAGGGAGTAGGGCTCCAGTAGTGCACTATGTAGGGAGTAGGGCTCCAGTAGTGCACTATGTAGGGAGTAGGGCTCCAGTAGTGCACTATGTAGGGAGTAGGGCTCCAGTAGTGCACTATGTAGGGAGTAGGGCTCCAGTAGTGCACTATGTAGGGAGTAGGGCTCCAGTAGTGCACTATGTAGGGAGTAGGGCTCCAGTAGTGCACTATGTAGGGAGTAGGGCTCCAGTAGTGCACTATGTAGGGAGTAGGGCTCCAGTAGTGCACTATGTAGGGAGTAGGGCTCCAGTAGTGCACTATGTAGGGAGTAGGGCTCCAGTAGTGCACTATGTAGGGAGTAGGGCTCCAGTAGTGCACTATGTAGGGAGTAGGGCTCCAGTAGTGCACTATGTAGGGAGTAGGGCTCCAGTAGTGCACTATGTAGGAGTAGGGCTCCAGTAGTGCACTATGTAGGGAGTAGGGCTCCAGTAGTGCACTATGTAGGGAGTAGGGCTCCCTACATAGGAGGGATAGTTGGATAGTGATGTTACATTCCATTAAACTGTCACTGTTCTGCTCCACTTTCTTCTTCTTCAGTTTCACTGACCTGCTAACGTCATTTTGTATTTCTGTGTCAAGTAGGAGGTTTGGGAAAAGTCTAGAACAGAGAGGACTCCTAATACTCAGACTGTTTTTAAACCAGCAGAGCAGGAAGAATTTCCCCTCGTTGCTGCTTCTAGTTGCTGCTTCTTCTTTCCATCCCCAGTTTTTATTTTCATTTTAAGGTTTTCTTTTGATACTTGTGGTTCAGAACTCGTTAATGGGGAGAAAAGGGAGGTTGTTGTTGGGCCGGTTGTCTTTGTCCATGTCTTTTTGGAAATTTTCATACGAAACACCCAAGCATAACTGTTATCTGGAGGGAAATGTTATTTCATGTATGTGGAATTAAAAAGATAATTTAAAAGTTTTACGTTGTCCAATCTGAATTATTTTAGAGCTCTTAATTTCCAGTTTTTCCCCCCTCAACGCCTTTGGTAAAAGATCACAAATCTAGCAACTCTGCGACCCAATCTGGCAACTCTGCGACCCAATCTGGCAACCCCGGTGACTAATCCAGAGTATGCAATGAAAGGGGTCGGCATACTGCAAAAACAGTCCAGGTTGGCTGGTTCACACCAACAAAACATTGTATTTCCCAGGAAACAAGGCTATTGGTTGGAACTACTGTACTCTCTGAATCACTCATGTCTGGAGCCGTCCTGTTATTACCCCCCCACCCACACAACCTCCAGAGCTGCTCACAGAATTACTTAGACTAAACACCCACACACCTACCCAACCCCCACCCCACACACCTACCCAACCCCCACCCCACACACCTACCCAACCCCCACCCCACACACCTACCCAACCCTCACCCCACACACCTACCCAACCCTCACCCCACACACCTACCCCCACCCCACACACCTACCCAACCCCCACCCCACACCCTACCCAACCCCCACCCCACACACCTACCCAACCCCCACCCCACACACCTACCCAACCCTCACCCCACACACCCACCCCACACACCTACCCAACCCCCACCCCACACACCTACCCAACCCTCACCCCACACACCTACCCAACCCCCACCCCACACACCTACCCAACCCCCACCCCACACACCTACCCAACCCCCACCCCACACACCTACCCACCCCACACACCTACCCAACCCCCACCCCACACACCTACCCCCACCCCCACCCCACACACCTACCCAACCCCCACCCCACACACCTACCCAACCCCCACCCAACACACTCTCACAAGGTGTCAACAGCATTCCACATGTTTGATTTAAATGCTTCCCACAATTGTGTCAAGTTGGCCGGATGTCCTTTGGGTGGTGGACCATTCTTGATACACAGGGGAAACTGGAGTGTGAAAAACCCAGCAGCGTTGCAGTTCTTGACAGAAACCGGTGCGCCTGGCACCTACAACCGCACCCCGTTCATCCACTGAATGGAGCACACAAACTTAAGTCCATGTCTGAATTGTATCGAGGCTTAAAAATTATCTCCACCCCTTCATCTACACCAGGCCAGCGCAACCCTCTTCCTGGAGATCTACTGTCCTGTTGAGAGCTGCGCAACCCTCTTCCTGGAAATCTACTGTCCTGTTGAGAGCTGCCCAACCCTCTTCCTGGAGATCTACTGTCCTGTTGAGAGCTGCGCAACCCTCTTCCTGGAGATCTACTGTCCTGTTGAGAGCTGCCCAACCCTCTTCCTGGAGATCTACTGTCCTGTGGGTTTTCAGTCCAACCCTCTTCCTGGAGATCTACTGTCCTGTGGGTTTTCAGTATAACCCTCTTCCTGGAGATCTACTGTCCTGTAGGTTTTCAGTACAACCCTCTTCCTGGAGATATACTGTCCTGTGGGTTTTCAGTCCAACCCTCTTCCTAGAGATCTACTGTCCGGGAGATCTACTTGGACTGAAAACCCACAGGACAGTAGATCTCCAGGAAGAGGGTTGGGCAGCTCTCAACAGGACAGTAGATTTCCAGGAAGAGGGTTGGGCAGCTCTCAACAGGACAGTAGATCTCTAGGAAGAGGGTTGGGCAGCTCTCAACAGGACAGTAGATCTCTAGGAAGAGGGTTGGGCAGCTCTTAACAGGACAGTAGATCTCAAGGAAGAGGGTTGGGCAGCTCTCAACAGGACAGTAGATCTCTAGGAAGAGGTTTGGGCAGCTCTTAACAGGACAGTAGATCTCAAGGAAGAGGGTTGGGCAGCTCTCAACAGGACAGTAGATCTCTAGGAAGAGGGTTGGGCAGCTCTCAACAGGACAGTAGATCTCTAGGAAGAGGGTTGGGCAGCTCTCAACAGGACAGTAGATCTCTAGGAAGAGGGTTGGGCAGCTCTCAACAGGACAGTAGATCTCAAGGAAGAGGGTTGGGCAGCTCTCAACAGGACAGTAGATCTCTAGGAAGAGGGTTGGGCAGCTCTCAACAGGACAGTAGATCTCAAGGAAGAGGGTTGGGCAGCTCTCAACAGGACAGTAGATCTCTAGGAAGAGGGTTGGGCAGCTCTCAACAGGACAGTAGATCTCTAGGAAGAGGGTTGGGCAGCTCTCAACAGGACAGTAGATCTCTAGGAAGAGGGTTGGGCAGCTCTCAACAGGACAGTAGATCTCAAGGAAGAGGGTTGGGCAGCTCTCAACAGGACAGTAGATCTCAAGGAAGAGGGTTGGGCAGCTCTCAACAGGACAGTAGATCTCTAGGAAGAGGTTTGGGCAGCTCTCAACAGGACAGTAGATCTCAAGGAAGAGGGTTGGGCAGCTCTCAACAGGACAGTAGATCTCTAGGAAGAGGGTTGGGCAGCTCTCAACAGGACAGTAGATCTCTAGGAAGAGGGTTGGGCAGCTCTCAACAGGACAGTAGATCTCAAGGAAGAGGGTTGGGCAGCTCTGATCTACACTGAAGTGGATTTAAGGGATCGCAGCTTTCTCCTGGATTCACCTGGTCAGTCTATCATGGAAAGAGCAGGTGTTCCTAATGTTCTGTCCAGTCAGTGTATCAGCCAATAGGAACTCCTCATTGACCTGGTCAGTCTATCATGGAAAGAGCAGGTGTTATTTCTTTTGTATACTCTGTGTACTAGGTGCATCCGATCAGGCCCCCCCTATGCCTCCAGAACAGCCTGAATTCTTAGTGGTATGGAAATGTTTGCTGAATTGGTATCAAGGGCCCTAACGTGTGCCAGGAAAACATTCCCCACACTGTTACACCACCAGCCTGTACCGTTGACATCAGACAGGATGTGGCCATGGACTCATGCTGCTTACGCCAAACCCTGACATCAGCATGACGCAACAGGAACCAGGATTGGTCGGACCAGGCACTGCTTTTCCACTCTTCAGTTGTCCAGTGTTGATGATCACGTGCCCACTGGGAGCCTCTTGTTGTTTTTATCTGATAGGAACCCGGTGTGGTCGTCTGCTGCAACAGCCAATCCGTGACAAGGACCTACGAGTTGTTTTCCCATTCTAATGTTCATTCAAACAGTAACTGAGAATGGGAATTCCAAGTTGGATGACCATTGAAAATTATATGTTTTTCTGAGTTCCCGGTTATCTTGAATGCGTTGAAGTATTCAGACCCTTTACTCAGTACTTTGTTGAAGCACCTTTGGCAGCGATTACAGCCTTGAGTCTTCTTGGGTTATGACGCTACAAGCTTAGTTAGTACACCTGTATTTGGGGAGTTTCTACTCCTGGTGCGGTAGGGACTGAAGCTGGCCAGCATAAATTACCACCTAACCCAGGACAAGGAAAAACATTAGTGAAACAATACAACAATAATGATTTTAAACTAAAAATAAATAGTACAATTTCCCGGGCGCCCTCCGGCCAGCGATCGCTTCTCAGATCAAGTGCAGCACTATCAGACACTACACGTGATCTTAGCCAAAAGACCGAGAAGCAATCTACTGTATTACTTAGCTCTGTGTATATTCATGTTTTAACTACTTTATTACTACGCTCTGTGTGTATATTAATGTTTTAACTACTTTATTACTACGCTCTGTGTGTATATTAATGTTTTAACTACTTTATTACTTCGCTCTGTGTGTATATTTTTGATCATGCACTGTTGAGGAAAGTTTTACAAGTAAGTATCCCGTGAACTTGACGAAAAATCTTTGTTGAGAAGATGAACGCACCCCATTCCCAACAGCTATCTTAGTCAATAAAACGGTGACCGATTTGACCAGTACTATCAAGCCATCACTGATACTGAAATGAATGTGAAAATACAATATAGTTCAACGAAGCAACTCCGTGTGATTTCTCTTTACAATGAAAGGGGTGCACCGTTCCTGGAGGTACTGCAATACCAGGTCGATGCGTGGAGTGGACGGAGCAAGCCCCTATTCCATCTCCCTATTCCAAAAATCAATTTAATATATGGTCCCCAGATAGGGGACGTATCAGATATTAAACTGATAAGAACAGATTTTTTTTTTTTTTTTTTTTTTGAAAAATAATTTTTATTTTCGTTTCATATTCAAATACAATTACAAATTTAGTGCATAACGTTGTACATAACATGGATACTTACAAACAGTATCAAAAAGTACCATAACAATATCAGAATACCAAAACTCCTTAAAAAAAAGTGCTGTTCAGCAGAACCTGACCAGTATTATTGGCCTATATTCGAGATTAACATGCCTCTAACAATCTCCAAAAACAATACAAACAATTCTATAAATACAAATATATACATATGCCAAAATGCACTCTGGATAAACCTCAGTGTATATAAAATATCTACAATGGCTTAGTTTACATTCCAAATGTACCTATGTAATACACTTATATCGGTTATACACACATTTACAATGACGGGTAAATCCCTTTCCATCTCTGTTTTACTGATGCAATGCCCCCCTTATCTATTTCGAATTGTATTCTTTTCCAAACTTCCTGTTTTATAAATTGAACCAATCCCGTCGGTGACCACTTGAGGGTGTCATTAACTGCACCACATCTGGCCTCCCAAAGTTTGGTCTTGATAAGGGACACCAGAGTCACTAATGCTAATAATTGCACCCTTTCCACGTTTTTATTTCAAGTTTGGCAACACCTTCATAATCTATGTTTTTTAAAATCTCAAAAAATTGTTGACTTTTTCCCCAAACTGATTGGGCAAAAGAACATTCCCATAAAACATGTGGAATTGTTTCGATTGCGAAACAATTGTGCCTGGGACAAAATTTATTTAGGGTCAAATTATGATCGTATAAAGTTGAACGGACCGGAAGACGTCTGTGTAAAACAAAGAACAAAATCTTTCAGTCTGATCTAACCCTTTTAATTGTGCCGAGAAGCGATACCCACAATGTTTTCGAGAAAGTTTCTATTCTTTTGCGACAATCTGTCATTACATTTTCTTTTATGGTTACACCAAAATGAGCAATTTCATGCTTTTTGTTTCCCATTAAAAAACGGTACAACGCTTTAAATAAATGGTGGCCTGGATGGGGAGTTGATCAACGCCAGGAATGACAAATGTTTGACTGTTACAATGTAACACATTTGTAGGTTCTAAGATCACGTGGTCGTCCGCCCTCCAATCAGAAATGAGAGGACGCGTTGTTAAGTTAAAACCAGATCAACAGCTAAATTGGAATAATAATATCAAATTACGTGTATGTGTTTGTGTGTGTGTGGGGGGTTTGGAGATAATAATATTGACGTAAATTTGATCTTGTATCAAGTTGATCAACGCAGCATTGCTGCCACAAACGAACTGTTACAATTGTCCACATTTATAATAATAATAAGATCATAATAATATATGCAATTTGAGAGGACGCTTTTATCCAAACCAGATCAACAGCTAATGTAATAATATTATATATTACATTCTACGTATGGGTGGTCCCGGAGATTAATATTGACTACCCTGGATCTTTACAAGCTCGCCATGCTCTACCAACTGAGCTAAGAATTGTCCACTTGGTGGCGCCAGAGTTCCACCGACCGTCGCTTTTTCCTGGTTGTCCTGTGGTTGTCCTGTGGTTGTCCTGTGGTTGTCCTGTGGTTGTCCTGTGTGGTACAGAAAACTGCATTTCAATATTGAACCGCTTGACTTCAAGACATCGTCAACGAAAATAACGTGACCAATAAAAATAGCCTGTCTTTTTTAGACTTACTCAGTCACTATAACTAACTTCATAAAATGCCATTTGGCCTAATGAAGATACTATATATGTAACATTTACATTTACATTTAAGTCATTTAGCAGACGCTCTTATCCAGAGCGACTTACAAATTGGTGCATTCACCTTATGACATCCAGTGGGACAGTCACTTAACAATAGTGCATCTAAAACTTAGGGGGGGTGGGGTGAGAGGGATTACTTAACCTATCCTAGGTATTCCTTAAAGAGGTGGGGTTTCAGGTGTCTCCGGAAGGTGGTGATTGACTCCGCTGTCCTGGCGTCGTGAGGGAGTTTGTTCCACCATTGGGGGGCCAGGGCAGCGAACAGTTTTGACTGGGCTGAGCGGGAGCTGTACTTCCTCAGTGGTAGGGAGGCGAGCAGGCCAGAGGTGGATGAACGCAGTGCCCTTGTTTGGGTGTAGGGCCTGATCAGAGCCTGGAGGTACTGAGGTGCCGTTCCCCTCACAGCTCCGTAGGCAAGCACCATGGTCTTGTAGCGGATGCGAGCTTCAACTGGAAGCCAGTGGAGAGAACGGAGGAGCGGGGTGACGTGAGAGAACTTGGGAAGGTTGAACACCAGACGGGCTGCGGCGTTCTGGATGAGTTGAAGGGGTTTAATGGCACAGGCAGGGAGCCCAGCCAACAGCGAGTTGCAGTAATCCAGACGGGAGATGACAAGTGCCTGGATTAGGACCTGCGCCGCTTCCTGTGTGAGGCAGGGTCGTACTCTGCGGATGTTGTAGAGCATGAACCTACAGGAACGGGCCACCGCCTTGATGTTAGTTGAGAACGACAGGGTGTTGTCCAGGATCACGCCAAGGTTCTTGGCGCTCTGGGAGGAGGACACAATGGAGTTGTCAACCGTGATGGCGAGATCATGGAACGGGCAGTCCTTCCCCGGGAGGAAGAGCAGCTCCGTCTTGCCGAGGTTCAGCTTGAGGTGGTGATCCGTCATCCACACTGATATGTCTGCCAGACATGCAGAGATGCGATTCGCCACCTGGTCATCAGAAGGGGGAAAGGAGAAGATTAATTGTGTGTCGTCTGCATAGCAATGATAAGAGAGACCATGTGAGGTTATGACAGAGCCAAGTGACTTGGTGTATAGCGAGAATAGGAGAGGGCCAAGAACAGAGCCCTGGGGGACACCAGTGGTGAGAGCGCGTGGTGAGGAGACAGATTCTCGCCACGCCACCTGGTAGGAGCGACCTGTCAGGTAGGACGCAATCCAAGCGTGGGCCGCGCCGGAGATGCCCAACTCGGAGAGGGTGGAGAGGAGGATCTGATGGTTCACAGTATCGAAGGCAGCCGATAGATCTAGAAGGATGAGAGTTACTTGATTTAACTAAACACCGCTCTCTTCTCTCTCTTGTGCAGGAACCAGTGTGCCCACTTGCGCGGGCTCGCTATAGGTGAGCCCACAATCGTCTGGCGTAACGTGGCCCATCCTGCTCTCCTGAATCGGCATCGGGACCTGTCCTGGATGGTCGCCCACGAGATCCTCCCGGTCAGGGCCGTTATGCACTCACGGGGCATGGCGAGGACATCCGCGTGCCCCCGACCAGGCTGCGGCCAAGAAGAGTAGGTGAGGCACTGGGGATGCAGTGCTGCCAGGGACCTGTGGAAGGAAGCAGGCCCCCTGACCTCCCCGTGTCTGCCAGCAGGGAGGACCTATCACCTCAGCTCGTGCTGTATGGGTCAGGTCGTGCTGTATGGGGCCAGTCCAGTCACTCAGCCCTATCCAGACCATTCACCCAGCCCAGTCACTCAGCCCTATCCAGACCATTCACCCAGTCCAGTCACTCAGTCCTATCCAGACCATTCACCCAGTCCAGTCACTCAGCTCTATCCAGTCCAGTCACTCAGCCCTATCCAGACCATTCACCCAGTCCAGTCACTCAGTCCTATCCAGACCATTCACCCAGTCCAGTCACTCAGCTCTATCCAGTCCAGTCACTCAGCCCTATCCAGACCATTCACCCAGTCCAGTCACTCAGCCCTATCCAGACCATTCACCCAGTCCAGTCACTCAGCCCTATCCAGACCATTCACCCAGTCCAGTCACTCAGTCCTATCCAGACCATTCACCCAGTCCAGTCACTCAGCCCTATCCAGACCATTCCAGTCCAGTCACTCAGCCCTATCCAGACCATTCACCCAGTCCAGTCATTCAGCCCTATCCAGACCATTCACCCAGTCCAGTCACTCAGTCCAGTCACTCCAGCCCTCCAGTCACCAGCCCTATCCAGTCCAGTCACAGCCACTATCCAGACCATTCACCCAGTCCAGTCACTCAGCCCTATCCAGACCATTCACCCAGTCCAGTCATTCAGCCCTATCCAGACCATTCACCTAGTCCAGTCACTCAGCCCTATCCAGACCATTCACTCAGTCCAGTCAGTCCAGTCAGCCCTATCCAGACCATTCACCCAGTCCAGTCACTCAGCCCTATCCAGACCATTCACCCAGTCCAGTCACTCAGCCCTATCCAGACCATTCACCCAGTCCAGTCACTCAGCCCTATCCAGACCAGTCCCCCCACCACTATCCAGACCATTCACCCAGTCCAGTCACTCAGTCCTATCCAGACCATTCACCTAGTCCAGTCACTCAGTCCTATCCAGACCATTCACCCAGTCCAGTCACTCAGCTCTATCCAGTCCAGTCACTCAGCCCTATCCAGACCATTCACCCAGTCCAGTCACTCAGCCCTATCCAGACCATTCACCCAGTCCAGTCACTCAGCCCTATCCAGACCATTCACCCAGTCCAGTCAGTCACCCAGTCAGCCCCCTATCCAGACCATTCACCCAGTCCAGTCAGACCATTCAGTCCAGTCACTATCCCAGACCATTCACCATTCAGTCCAGTCACTCAGCCCTATCCAGACCATTCACCCAGTCCAGTCAGTCACTCAGCCCTATCCAGACCATTCACCCAGTCCAGTCACTCAGCCCTATCCAGACCATTCACCCAGTCCAGTCACTCAGCTCTATCCAGACCATTCACCCAGTCCAGTCACTCAGTCAGACCATTCACCCAGTCCAGCCCTATCCAGACCATTCACCCAGTCCAGTCACTCAGCCCTATCCAGACCATTCACCCAGTCCAGTCACTCAGCCCTATCCCATTCACCCAGTCCAGTCACTCAGCCCTATCCAGACCATTCACCCAGTCCAGTCACTCAGCCCTATCCAGACCATTCACCAGTCCAGTCACTCAGCCCTATCCAGACCATTCACCCAGTCCAGTCACTCAGCCCTATCCAGACCATTCACCCAGTCCAGTCACTCAGCCCTATCCAGACCATTCACCCAGTCCAGTCACTCAGCCCTATCCAGACCATTCACCCAGTCCAGTCCTATCTCAGCCCTCACTCAGCCCTCCAGTCCAGTCAGCCCTATCAGACCATTCACCCAGTCCAGTCACTCAGCCCTATCCAGACCATTCACCCAGTCCAGTCTTCAGCCCTATCCAGACCATTCACCCAGTCCAGTCACTCAGCCCTATCCAGACCATTCACCCAGTCCAGTCACTCAGTCACCCTATCCAGACCATTCACCCAGTCCAGTCACTCAGTCCCTATCCAGACCATTCACCCAGTCCTCAGTCCAGTCACTCAGCCCTATCCAGACCATTCACCCAGTCCAGTCACTCAGCCCTATCCAGACCATTCACCCAGTCCAGTCACTCAGCCCTATCCAGACCATTCACCCAGTCCAGTCACTCAGCCCTATCCAGACCATTCACCAGTCCAGTCACTCAGCCCTATCCAGACCATTCCCCAGTCCAGTCACTCAGCCCTATCCAGACCATTCACCCAGTCCAGTCACTCAGCCCTATCCAGACCATTCACCCAGTCCAGTCACTCACCTATCAGACCATTCACCCCAGTCCAGACCATTCAGTCCAGTCACTCAGCCCTATCCAGACCATTCAGTCCTCAGCCCTATCCAGACCATCCAGTCACTCAGCCCTATCCAGACCATTCACCCAGTCCAGTCACTCAGCCCTATCCAGACCATTCACCCAGTCCAGTCACTCAGCCCCATTCATCCAGTCCAGCCACCAGACCATTCCAGTCAGCCCTATCCAGACCATTCACAGTCACCAGTCTCAGCCCTATCCAGACCATTCACCCAGTCCAGTCACTCAGCCCTATCCCAGACCATTCACCAGCCCTAGTCCAGTCACTCAGCCCTATCCAGACCATTCACCCAGTCCAGTCACTCAGCCCTATCCAGACCATTCACCAGTCCAGTCACTCAGCCCTATCCAGACCATTCCAGTCCACACTCAGCCCTATCCAGACCATTCACCCAGTCCAGTCACTCAGCCCTATCCAGACCATTCCAGTCCAGTCACTCAGCCCTATCCAGACCATTCACCCAGTCCAGTCACTCAGCCCTATCCAGACCATTCACCCAGTCCAGTCACTCAGCCCTCCAGACCATTCACCCAGTCCAGTCACTCAGCCCTATCCAGACCATTCACCCAGTCCAGTCACTCAGCCCTATCCAGACCATTCACCCAGTCCAGTCACTCAGCCCTATCCAGACCATTCACCCAGTCCAGTCACTCAGCCCTAGACCATTCACCCAGTCCAGTCACCAGCCCTATCCAGACCATTCACCCAGTCCAGTCACTCAGCCCTATCCAGACCATTCACCCAGTCCAGTCACTCAGCCCTATCCAGACCATTCACCCAGTCCAGTCACTCAGCCCTATCCAGACATTCACCCAGTCCAGTCACTCAGCCCTATCCAGACCATTCACCCAGTCCAGTCACTCAGCCCTCTATCCAGTCCAGTCACTCAGCCCTATCCAGACCATTCACCCAGTCCAGTCACTCAGCCCTATCCAGACCATTCACCCAGTCCAGTCATCTCAGTCCCAGCCCTATCCAGACCATTCACCCAGTCCAGTCACTCAGACCATTCACCCAGTCCAGTCACACAGTCCAGTCACTCAGCCCTATCCAGACCATTCACCCAGTCCAGTCACTCAGCCCTATCCAGACCATTCACCCAGTCCAGTCACTCAGCCCTATCCAGACCATTCACCCAGTCCAGTCACTCAGCCCTATCCAGACCATTCACCCAGTCCAGTCACTCAGCCCTATCCAGTCCAGTCCTCAGCCCTATCCAGACCATTCACCCAGTCCAGTCACTCAGCCCTATCCAGACCATTCACCCAGTCCAGTCCAGTCAGACCATCAGTCCAGTCACTCAGCCCTCCAGACCATTCACCCAGTCAGACCATTCAGTCCAGTCACTCAGCCCTATCCAGACCATTCACCAGCCCTAGTCCAGTCACTCAGTCCAGTCACTCAGCCCTATCCAGACCATTCACCCAGTCCAGTCACTCAGCCCTACCCAGTCCAGTCCCCCACCAGTCAGTCAGCCCTCCAGACCATTCACCCAGTCCAGTCACTCAGTCCTATCCAGACCATTCACCCAGTCCAGTCACTCAGTCCTATCCAGACCATTCACCCAGTCCAGTCACTCAGCTCTATCCAGTCCAGTCACTCAGCCCTCAGACCATTCACCCAGTCCAGTCACTCAGCCCTATCCAGACCATTCACCCAGTCCAGTCACTCAGCCCTACCAGACCATTCACCCAGTCAGCCCTATCCAGACCATTCACCCAGCCCAGACCATCACTCAGCCCTATCCAGACCATTCACCCAGTCCAGTCACTCAGTCCTATCCAGACCATTCACCCAGTCCAGTCACTCAGCTCTATCCAGTCCAGTCCAGTCACTCAGCCCTATCCAGACCATTCACCCAGTCCAGTCACTCAGCCCTATCCAGACCATTCACCCAGTCCAGTCACTCAGCTCTATCCAGTCCAGTCACTCAGCCCTATCCAGACCATTCACCCAGTCCAGTCACTCAGCCCTATCCAGACCATTCACCCAGTCCAGCCCTCAGACCATTCACCCAGCCAGTCACTCAGCCCTATCCAGACCATTCACCCAGTCCAGTCATTCAGCCCTATCCAGACCATTCACCCAGTCCAGTCATTCAGCCCTATCCAGACCATTCACCCAGTCCAGTCACTCAGCCCTATCCAGACCATTCACCCAGTCCAGTCATTCAGCCCTATCCAGACCATTCACCTAGTCCAGTCACTCAGCCCTATCCAGACCATTCACCCAGTCCAGTCACTCAGCCCTCCAGACCATTCACCCAGTCCAGTCACTCAGCCCTATCCAGACCATTCACCCAGTCCAGTCAGCCCTATCCAGACCATTCACCCAGTCCAGTCACTCAGCCCTATCCAGACCATTCACCCAGTCCAGTCACTCAGCCCTATCCAGACCATTCACCTCCAGTCCAGTCCTATCCAGACCATTCAGTCCAGTCACTCAGCCCTATCCAGTCCAGTCAGTCTCAGCCCTAGTCAGCCCAGTCATTCTCAGTCCAGTCACTATCCAGACCATTCACCCAGTCCAGTCATCAGCCCTATCCAGACCATTCACCTAGTCCAGTCACTCAGCCCTATCCAGACCATTCACCCAGTCCAGTCAGTCCAGTCAGCCCTCCAGACCAGTCCAGTCCAGTCACTCAGCCCTATCCAGACCATTCACCCAGTCCAGTCACTCAGCCCTATCCAGACCATTCACCCAGTCCAGACCATTCACCAGACCATTCAGTCCAGTCACTCAGCCCTATCCAGACCATTCACCCAGTCCAGTCACTCAGCCCTATCCAGACCATTCACCCAGTCCAGTCACTCAGCCCAGACCATTCACCCAGTCCAGTCACTCAGCCCCCAGACCATTCACCCAGTCCAGTCACTCAGCCCTATCCAGACCATTCACCCAGTCCAGTCACTCAGCCCTATCCAGACCATTCACCCAGTCCAGTCACTCAGCTCTATCCAGACCATTCACCCAGTCCAGTCACTCAGCCCTATCCAGACCATTCACCCAGTCCAGTCACTCAGCCCTATCCAGACCATTCACCCAGCCCAGTCACTCAGCCCTATACAGTCCAGTCACTCAGCCCTATCCAGACTATTCACCCAGTCCAGTCACTCAGCCCTATACAGTCCAGTCACTCAGCCCTATCCAGACTATTCACCCAGTCCAGTCACTCAGCCCTATCCAGACCATTCACCCAGTCCAGTCACTCAGCCCTATCCAGACCATTCACCCAGTCCAGTCACTCAGCCCTATCCAGACCATTCACCCAGTCCAGTCACTCAGCCCTATCCAGACCATTCACCCAGTCCAGTCACTCAGCCCTATCCAGACCAGTCACCCAGTCCAGTCACTCAGCCCTATCCAGACCATTCACCCAGTCCAGTCACTCAGCCCTATCAGACCATTCACCTAGTCAGCTCTATCCAGACCATCACCCAGTCACTCAGCCCTATCCAGACCATTCACCCAGTCCAGTCACTCAGCCCTATCCAGACCATTCACCCAGTCCAGTCACTCAGCCCTATCCAGTCCAGTCACTCAGCCCTATCCAGACCATTCACCCAGTCCAGTCACCAGCCCTATCCAGACCATTCACCCAGTCCAGTCCTCAGCCCTATCCAGACCATTCACCCAGTCCAGTCCAGCCCTATCCCATTCACCCAGTCCAGTCATTCAGCCCTATCCAGACCATTCACCCAGTCCAGTCACTCAGCCCTATCCAGACCATTCACCCAGTCCAGTCATTCAGCCCTATCCAGACCATTCACCCAGTCCAGTCACTCAGCCCTATCCAGACCATTCACCCAGTCCAGTCACTCAGCCCTATCCAGACCATTCACCCAGTCCAGTCACTATCCAGCCCAGTCACCAGCCCTATCCAGACCATTCACCCAGTCCAGTCACTCAGCCCTATCCAGACCATTCACCCAGTCCAGTCACTCAGCCCTATCCAGACCATTCACCCAGTCCAGTCACTCAGCCCTATCCAGACCATTCACCCAGTCCAGTCACTCAGCCCTATCCAGACCATTCCCCAGTCCAGTCACTCAGCCCTATCCAGACCATCCCAGTCCAGTCAGTCCAGTCACTCAGCCTAGACCATTCACCCAGTCCAGACCATTCACCTAGTCCAGTCACTCAGCCCTATCCAGACCATTCACCCAGTCCAGTCACTCAGCCCTATCCAGTCCATCACCAGCCAGTATCCAGACCAGTTCACCCAGTCCAGTACTCAGCCAGACCATTCACCCAGTCAGTCCAGTCACTCAGACCATTCACCCAGTCCTAGCCCTCCAGACCATTCACCCAGTCCAGTCACTCAGCTCTATCCAGTCCAGTCAGTCTCAGCCCTATCCAGACCATTCACCCAGTCCAGTCACTCAGCCCCAGACCATAGTCCAGACCAGACCATTCACCCAGTCCAGTCACTCAGCCCTATCCAGACCATTCACCCAGTCCAGTCACAGCCCTCCAGACCATTCACCCAGTCAGTCCCAGCCCTATCCAGACCATTCACCCAGTCCAGTCACTCAGCCCTATCCAGACCATTCACCCAGTCCAGTCACTCAGCCTATCCAGACCATTCACCCAGTCCAGTCACTCAGCCCTATCCAGACCATTCACCCAGTCCAGTCACTCAGCCCTATCCAGACCATTCACCCAGTCCAGTCACTCAGCTCTATCCAGACCCAGTCCAGTCACTCAGCCCTATCCAGACCATTCACCCAGTCCAGTCACTCAGCCCTATCCAGACCATTCACCCAGTCCAGTCACTCAGCCCTATCCAGACCATTCACCCAGTCCAGACCATTCACCCAGTCCAGTCACTCAGCCTATCCAGTCCAGTCACCAGCCCTATCCAGACCATTCAGACCATTCAGCCCAGTCACTCAGCCCTATCCAGACCATTCACCCAGTCCAGTCACTCAGCCCCAGTCCAGTCACTCAGCCCTATCCAGACCATTCACCCAGTCCAGTCACTCAGCCCTATCCAGACCATTCACCCAGTCCAGTCACTCAGCCCTATCCAGACCATTCACCCAGTCACTCAGCCCTATCCAGACCATTCACCCAGTCCAGTCAGCCCTTCAGCCCTATCCAGACCATTCACCATTCAGTCCAGTCACTCAGCCCTATCCAGACCATTCACCCAGTCCAGTCATTCAGCCCTATCCAGACCATTCACCTAGTCCAGTCACTCAGCCCTATCCAGACCATTCACTCAGCCCTATCCAGACCATTCACCCAGTCCAGTCATTCAGCCCTATCCAGACCATTCACCCAGTCCAGTCACTCAGCCCTATCCAGACCATTCACCTAGTCCAGTCACTCAGTCCAGTCACTCAGCCCTATCCAGTCCAGTCACTCAGCCCTATCCAGACCATTTACCTAGTCCAGTCACTCAGCCCTATCCAGACCATTCACCCAGTCCAGTCATCAGCCCTATCCAGACCATTCACCTAGTCCAGTCACTCAGCCCTATCCAGACCATTCACCCAGTCCAGTCACTCAGCCCTATCCAGACCATTCACCCAGTCCAGTCACTCAGTCCTATCCAGACCATTCACCCAGTCCAGTCACTCAGCTCTATCCAGTCCAGTCCAGTCTCAGCCCTCCAGACCATTCACCCAGTCCAGTCACTCAGCCCTATCCAGACCATTCACCCAGTCCAGTCAGCCCTATCCAGACCATTCACCCAGTCACTCAGCCATTCCAGACCATTCACCTAGTCCAGTCACTCAGCCCTATCCAGACCATTCACCCAGTCCAGTCACTCAGTCCTATCCAGACCATTCACCCAGTCCAGTCACTCAGCTCTATCCAGTCCAGTCCAGTCACTCAGCCCTATCCAGACCATTCACCCAGCCAGTCACTCAGCCCTATCCAGACCATTCACCCAGTCCAGTCAGACCAGTCTCAGCCCTCAGCCCTATCCAGACCATTCACCCAGTCCAGTCACTCAGCCCTATCCAGACCATTCACCCAGTCCAGTCACTCAGCCCTATCCAGACCATTCACCCAGTCCAGTCACTCAGCCCTATCCAGACCATTCACCCAGTCCAGTCACTCAGCCCTATCCAGACCATTCACCCAGTCCAGTCACAGTCAGCCCTATCCAGACCATTCACCCAGTCCAGTCACTCAGCCCTATCCAGACCATTCACCCAGTCCAGTCACTCAGCCCTATCCAGACCATTCACCCAGTCCAGTCACTCAGCCCTATCCAGACCATTCACCCAGTCCAGTCACGCTAGTCAGCCCTATCCAGACCATTCACTCAGCCCTATCCAGACCATTCACCCAGTCCAGTCACTCAGTCCAGTCCCATTCCAGTCCAGTCACTCAGCCCTATCCAGACCATTCACCTAGTCCAGTCACTCAGCCCTATCCAGACCATTCACCCAGTCCAGTCACTCAGCCCTATCCAGACCATTCACCCAGTCCAGTCACTCAGCCCTATCCAGACCATTCACCCAGTCCAGTCACTCAGCCCTATCCAGACCATTCACCCAGTCCAGTCACTCAGCCATCCAGACCATTCACCAGTCCAGTCCTCAGCCCTCCAGTCCCCAGTCCAGTCACTCAGCCCTATCCAGACCATTCACCCAGTCCAGTCACTCAGCCCTACTCAGCAGACCATTCACCCAGTCCAGTCACTCAGCCCCAGTCCAGTCAGCCCTATCCAGACCATTCACCCAGTCCAGTCACTCAGCCCTATCCAGACCATTCACCCAGTCCAGCCCTATCCAGACCATTCAGTCCAGTCACTCAGCCCTATCCAGACCATTCACCCAGTCCAGTCACTCAGCCCTATCCAGACCATTCACCCAGTCCAGTCACTCAGCCCTATCCAGACCATTCACCCAGTCCAGCCCTTCAGACCATTCAGTCCAGTCACTCAGCCCTATCCAGACCATTCACCCAGTCCAGTCACCCAGTCCAGTCAGCCCTATCCAGACCATTCACCCAGTCCAGTCACTCAGCCCTATCCAGACCATTCACCCAGTCCAGTCACTCAGCCCTATCCAGACCATTCACCCAGTCCAGTCACTCAGCCCTATCCAGACCATTCACCCAGTCCAGTCACTCAGCCCTCCAGACCATTCACCCAGTCCAGTCACTCAGCCCTATCCAGACCATTCACCCAGTCCAGTCACTCAGCCCTATCCAGACCATTCACCCAGTCCAGTCACTCAGCCCTATCCAGACCATTCACCCAGTCCAGTCACTCAGCCCTATCCAGACCATTCACCCAGTCCAGTCACAGCCCTATCCAGACCATTCACCCAGTCCAGTCACTCAGCCCTATCCAGACCATTCACCCAGTCCAGTCACTCAGCTCACTATCCAGTCCAGTCACTCAGCCCTATCCAGACCATCACCCAGTCCAGTCACTCAGCCCTATCCAGACCATTCCCAGTCCAGTCACTCAGCCCTATCCAGACCATTCACCCAGTCCACTCATTCAGTCCCTAGCCCCAGACCATTCACCATTCAGTCCAGTCACTCAGCCCTATCCAGACCATTCACCCAGTCCAGTCATTCAGCCCTATCCAGACCATTCACCCAGTCCAGTCACTCAGCCCTATCCAGACCATTCACCCAGTCCAGTCACTCAGCCCTCCAGTCCAGACCATTCACCCAGTCCAGTCCCTCAGCCCTATCCAGACCATTCACCCAGTCCAGTCCCTATCTCAGTCCAGTCACTCAGCCCTATCCAGACCATCACAGTCCTCAGCCCTATCCAGACCATTCACCCAGTCCAGTCACTCAGCCCTATCCAGACCATTCACCCAGTCCAGTCACTCAGCCCTATCCAGACCATTCACCTAGTCCAGTCACTCAGTCCAGACCATTCACCCAGTCCAGTCACTCAGTCCAGTCCCAGCTCTATCCAGTCCAGTCCACCAGCCCTATCCAGACCATTCACCCAGTCCAGTCACTCAGCCCTATCCAGACCATTCACCCAGTCCAGTCATTCAGCCCTATCCAGACCATTCACCCAGTCCAGTCACTCAGCCCTATCCAGACCATTCACCCAGTCCAGTCACTCAGCCCTCCAGACCATTCACCCAGTCCAGTCACTCAGCCCTATCCAGACCATTCACCCAGTCCAGTCACTCAGCCCTATCCAGACCATTCAGTCAGTCCAGTCCAGTCAGCCCTATCCAGACCATTCACCTAGTCCAGTCACTCAGCCCTATCCAGACCATTCACCCAGTCCAGTCATTCAGCCCACTCAGCCCTATCCAGACCATTCACCTAGTCCAGTCACTCAGCCCTATCCAGACCATTCACCCAGTCCAGTCACTCAGCCCTATCCAGACCATTCACCCAGTCCAGTCACTCAGCTCTATCCAGTCCAGCCCTCCACCATTCAGTCCAGTCACTCAGCCCTATCCAGACCATTCACCCAGTCCAGTCACTCAGCCCTATCCAGTCCAGTCACTCAGCCCTATCCAGACCATTCACCCAGTCCAGTCATTCAGCCCTATCCAGACCATTCACCCAGTCCAGTCACTCAGCCCTATCCAGACCATTCACCCAGTCCAGTCATTCAGCCCTATCCAGACCATTCACCTAGTCCAGTCACTCAGCCCTATCCAGACCATTCACCCAGTCCAGTCATTCAGCCCTATCCAGACCATTCACCCAGCCCAGTCACTCAGTCCTATCCAGACCATTCACCCAGTCCAGTCACTCAGCCCTATCCAGACCATTCACCCAGTCCAGTCACTCAGCCCTATCCAGACCATTCACAGTCCAGTCACTCAGCCCTATCCAGACCATTCCCTACCTAGTCCAGTCACTCAGCCCTATCCAGACCATTCACCCAGTCCAGTCACTCAGCCCTATCCAGACCATTCACCTAGTCCAGTCAGTCACTCAGCCCTATCCAGACCATTCACCCAGTCCAGTCACTCAGCCCTACCCAGTCCAGTCCCCACCACTATCCAGACCATTCACCCAGTCCAGTCACTCAGTCCTATCCAGACCATTCACCTAGTCCAGTCACTCAGTCCTATCCAGACCATTCACCCACCCAGTCCAGTCACTCAGCTCTATCCAGTCCAGTCACTCAGCCCTATCCAGACCATTCACCCAGTCCAGTCACTCAGCCCTATCCAGACCATTCACCCAGTCCAGTCACTCAGCCCAATCCAGACCATTCACCCAGTCCAGTCAGCCCTATCCAGACCATTCACCCAGTCCAGTCACTCAGCCCTATCCAGACCATTCACCCAGTCCAGTCACTCAGCCATTCCCAGTCCAGCCCTATCCAGTCACCCAGTCCAGTCACTCAGCCCTATCCAGACCATTCACCCAGCCAAGTCACTCAGCCCTATCCAGACCATTCACCCAGTCCAGTCACTCAGCCTATCCAGTCCAGTCCAGCCCTATCCAGACCATTCACCCAGTCCAGTCACTCAGCCCTATCCAGACCATTCACCCAGTCCAGTCACTCAGCCCTCCAGTCCAGTACTTCAGCCCTATCCAGACCATTCACCCAGTCCAGTCATTCAGCCCTATCCAGACCATTCACCTAGTCCAGTCACTCAGCCCTATCCAGACCATTCACCCAGTCCAGTCATTCAGCCCTATCCAGACCATTCACCTAGTCCAGTCACTCAGCCCTATCCAGACCATTCACCCAGTCCAGTCACTCAGCCCTATCCAGACCATTCACCCAGTCCAGTCACTCAGCCCTATCCAGACCATTCACCCAGTCCAGTCACTCAGCCCTATCCAGACCATTCACCCCAGTCCAGTCATCCAGACCATCAGCCAGTCATCAGCCCTAGACCATTCACCCACTCAGCCCTATCCAGACCATTCACCTAGTCCAGTCACTCAGCCCTATCCAGTCCAGTCCAGTCTCAGCCCTATCCAGACCATTCACCCAGTCCAGTCACTCAGCCCTATCCAGACCATTCAGTCCAGTCAGCCCTATCCAGACCATTCACCCAGTCCAGTCACTCAGCCCTATCCAGTCCAGTCACCCAGTCAGCCCTATCCAGACCATTCACCCAGTCCAGTCATTCAGCCCTATCCAGACCATTCACCTAGTCCAGTCACTCAGCCCTATCCAGACCATCCAGACCATTCAGACCATTCAGTCCAGTCACTCAGCCCTATCCAGACCATTTACCTAGTCCAGTCACTCAGCCCTATCCAGACCATTCACCCAGTCCAGTCATTCAGCCCTATCCAGACCATTCACCTAGTCCAGTCACTCAGCCCTATCCAGACCATTCACCCAGTCCAGTCACTCAGCCCTACCCAGTCCAGTCACTCCCCTACCATTCACCCAGTCCAGTCACCAGCCCTATCAGACCATTCACCCAGTCCAGTCACTCAGTCCTATCCAGACCATTCACCTAGTCCAGTCACTCAGCCCTATCCAGACCATTCACCCAGTCCAGTCATTCAGCCCTATCCAGACCATTCACCTAGTCCAGTCACTCAGCCCTATCCAGACCATTCACCCAGTCCAGTCACTCAGTCCTATCCAGACCATTCACCCAGTCCAGTCACTCAGCTCCAGACCATTCACCCAGTCCAGTCCAGTCAGTCACTCAGCCCTACCCTATCCAGACCATTCACCCAGTCCAGTCACTCAGCCCTATCCAGACCATTCACCCAGTCCAGTCACTCAGCTCACCCAGTCCAGTCACTCAGCCCTATCCAGACCATTCACCCAGTCCAGTCACTCAGCCCCAGACCATTCACCCAGTCCAGTCACTCAGCCCTATCCAGACCATTCACCCAGTCCAGTCACTCAGCCCTATCCAGACCATTCACCCAGTCCAGTCACTCCAGTCCCAGCCCTATCCAGACCATTCACCCAGTCCAGTCACTCAGCCCTATCCAGACCATTCACCCAGTCCAGTCACTCAGCCAGTCATCCAGACCATCACCCAGTCCAGTCACCCCAGCCCTATCCAGACCATTCACCCAGTCCAGTCACTCAGCCCTATCCAGACCATTCACCCAGTCCAGTCACCATTCAGTCCAGCCCTATCCAGACCATTCAGTCCAGTCACTCAGCCCTATCCAGACCATTCACCCAGTCCAGTCACTCAGCCCTATCCAGACCATTCACCCAGTCCAGTCACTCAGCCCTATCCAGACCATTCACCCAGTCCAGTCACTCAGCCCTATCCAGACCATTCACCCAGTCCAGTCACTCAGCCCTATCCAGACCATTCACCCAGTCCAGTCACTCAGCTCTATCCAGTCCAGTCACTCAGTCACCCTATCCAGACCATTCACCCAGCACTCAGCCCTATCCAGACCATTCACCCAGTCCAGTCACTCAGCCCCAGTCCAGTCAGTCTCAGCCCTATCCAGACCATTCACCCAGTCCAGTCACTCAGCCCTATCCAGACCATTCACCCAGTCCAGTCACTCAGCCCTATCAGCCCTCAGCCCTCCAGACCATTCACCCAGTCCAGTCACTCAGCCCTATCCAGACCATTCACCCAGTCCAGTCACTCAGCCCTATCCAGACCATTCACCCAGTCCAGCCCTATCCAGACCATTCACCCAGCCAGCCCTATCTTCATCCAGACCATTCACCATTCACAGTCCAGTCACTCAGCCCTATCCAGACCATTCACCTAGTCCAGTCCAGTCACTCAGCCCAGTCACTCAGCCCTAGTCCAGTCACTCAGCCCTATCCAGACCATTTACCTAGTCCAGTCACTCAGCCCTCCAGACCATTCAGACCATTCCAGTCCAGTCACTCAGCCCTATCCAGACCATTCACCTAGTCCAGTCCAGTCCCCAGCCCTATCCAGACCATTCACCCAGTCCAGACCATTCACCCAGTCCAGTCACTCAGCCCTATCCAGTCCAGTCCCCCACCAGATCCAGACCATTCACCCAGTCCAGTCACTCAGCCTATCCAGACCAGTCACCTCAGTTCCAGACCATTCACCCAGTCCAGTCATCCAGACCATTCACCCAGTCCAGTCACTCAGCCCTATCCAGACCATTCACCCAGTCCACCAGCCCTATCCAGACCATTCACCCAGTCCAGTCACTCAGCCCTATCCAGACCATTCACCCAGTCCAGTCACTCAGCCCTATCAGACCATTCACCCAGTCCAGTCACTCAGCCCTATCCAGACCATTCACCCAGTCCAGTCACTCAGCCCTATCCAGTCAGTCTCAGCCCATCCAGTCCAGTCACTCAGCCCTATCCAGACCATTCACCTCCAGTCCAGTCACTCAGCCCTATCCAGACCATTCACCCAGTCCAGTCACTCAGCCCTATCCAGACCATTCACCTAGTCCAGTCACTCAGCCCTATCCAGACCATTCACCCAGTCCAGTCACTCAGCCCTCCAGTCACTCAGCCCTAGTCCCCAGTCCAGACCATTCACCCAGTCCAGTCACTCAGTCAGACCATTCACCCAGTCAGTCCTCAGTATCCAGACCATTCACCCAGTCCAGTCACTCAGCCCTATCCAGACCATTCCAGTCACTCAGCCCTATCCAGACCATTCCAGTCCAGTCACTCAGCCCTATCCAGACCATTCAGCCCTATCCCAGTCCAGTCACTCAGCCCTATCCAGACCATTCACCCAGTCCAGTCACTCAGCCCTATCCAGACCATTCACCCAGTCCAGTCACTCAGCCCTATCCAGTATCCAGACCATTCACCCAGTCCAGTCACTCAGCCCTATCCAGACCATTCACCCAGTCCAGTCACTCAGCCCTAGTCCAGACCATTCACCCAGTCCAGTCACTCAGCCCTATCCAGACCATTCACCCAGTCCAGTCAGTCCAGCCCTATCCAGACCATTCACCCAGTCCAGTCACTCAGCCCTATCCAGACCATTCACCCAGTCCAGTCACTCAGCCCTATCCAGACCATTCACCCAGTCCAGTCACAGCCCTCAGACCATTCACCCATCCAGACCAGTCCCTTCAGACCATTCAGTCCAGTCACTCAGCCCTATCCAGACCATTCACCCAGTCCAGTCACTCAGCCCTATCCAGACCATTCACCCAGTCCAGTCACTCAGCCCCAGACCATTCACCCAGTCCAGTCACTCAGCCCTATCCAGACCATTCACCCAGCCAGTCACAGCCCTAGACCATCCAGACCATTCAGCCCTATCCAGACCATTCACCCAGTCCAGTCACTCAGCGTATCCAGTCCAGTCATCCAGTCCAGTCACCAGTCAGTCCCTAGCCCTCCAGACCATTCACCCAGTCCAGTCACTCAGCCCTATCCAGACCATTCACCCAGTCCAGTCACTCAGCCCAGTATCAGCCCTAGACCATTCACCCAGTCCAGTCACTCAGCCCTATCCAGACCATTCACCTAGTCCAGTCACTCAGCCCTATCCAGACCATTCACCCAGTCCAGTCATCAGCCCTATCCAGACCATTCACCCAGTCCAGTCACTCAGCCCTATCCAGACCATTCACCCAGTCCAGTCACTCAGCCCTATCCAGACCATTCACCCAGTCCAGTCACTCAGCCCTATCCAGACCATTCACCCAGTCCAGTCACTCAGCCCTATCCAGACCATTCACCCTATCCAGACCATTCACCCAGTCCAGTCACTCAGCCCTCCAGACCATTCATCCAGACCATTCACCCAGTCCAGTCACTCAGTCCCTATCCAGACCATTCACCCAGTCAGTCCAGTCATCCAGACCATTCAGTCCAGTCACTCAGCTCTATCCAGCCAGTCACTCAGCCCTATCCAGACCATTCACCCAGTCCAGTCACTCAGCCCTATCCAGACCATTCACCCAGTCCAGTCACTCAGCCAGTCACTCAGCCCTCCAGACCATTCCCCAGTCCAGTCATCAGCCCTAGACCATTCACCCAGTCCAGTCACTCAGCCCTATCCAGACCATTCACCTAGTCCAGTCACTCAGCCCTATCCAGACCATTCACCATTCAGTCCAGTCACTCAGCCCTATCCAGACCATTCACCCAGTCCAGTCCAGACCATTCACCTCAGTCCCAGCCCTATCCAGACCATTCACCCAGTCCAGTCCAGTCATCCAGACCATTCACCCAGTCCAGTCACTCAGCCCTATCCAGACCATTCACCCAGTCCAGTCACTCACCAGACCATTCACCCAGTTCAGCCCTATCCCCAGTCCAGTCACTCAGCCCAGTCCAGTCTATCCAGACCATTCACCCAGTCCAGTCACTCAGCCCTATCCAGACCATTCACCCAGTCCAGTCCAGCCCTCAGACCATTCACCCAGTCCAGTCATTCAGCCCTATCCAGACCATTCACCCAGTCCAGTCACTCAGCCCTATCCAGACCATTCACCCAGTCCAGTCACTCAGCCCTATCCAGACCATCCAGTCCAGTCAGTCAGTCTAGCCCTATCCAGACCATTCACCCAGTCCAGTCCAGCCCACTCATCCAGACCATTCACCCAGTCCAGTCACTCAGCCCTATCCAGACCATTCACCCAGTCCAGTCACTCAGCCCTATCCAGACCATTCAGACCATTCAGTCCAGTCACTCAGCCCTATCCAGACCATTCACCAGTCAGCCCAGTCACCCAGTCCAGTCCCTATCCAGACCATTCACCCAGTCCAGTCACTCAGCCCTATCCAGACCATTCACCCAGTCCAGTCACTCAGCCCTATCCAGACCATTCACCCAGTCCAGTCACTCAGCTCTATCCAGACCAGTTCAGTCCAGTCACTCAGCCCTAGTCCAGACCAGTTCACTCAGCCCAGACCATTCACCCAGTCAGTCACTCAGCCCTATCCAGACCATTCACCCAGTCCAGTCACTCAGCTCTCAGTCCCAGCCCTCAGACCATTCAGTCCAGTCACTCAGACCATTCACCCAGTCCAGTCAGACCATCACCAGCCCAGTCATCAGAGACCATTCACCCCAGTCCAGTCACCAGTCACTCAGCCCTATCCAGACCATTCACCCAGTCCAGTCACTCAGCTCCAGACCATCCAGTCCAGTCACTCAGCCCTATCCAGACCATTCACCCAGTCCAGTCACTCAGCCCTATCCAGACCATTCACCCAGTCCAGTCACTCAGCTCTATCCAGTCCAGTCCAGTCACTCAGCCCTATCCAGACCATTCACCCAGTCCAGTCACTCAGCCCTATCCAGACCATTCACCCAGTCCAGTCACTCAGCCCTATCCAGACCATTCACCCAGTCCAGTCATTCAGCCCTATCCAGACCATTCACCTAGTCCAGTCACTCAGCCCTATCCAGACCATTCACCCAGTCCAGTCATTCAGCCCTATCCAGACCATTCACCCAGCCCAGTCACTCAGTCCTATCCAGACCATTCACCTAGTCCAGTCACTCAGCCCAGTCACTCCAGCCCTATCCAGTCCAGTCACTCAGCCCTATCCAGACCATTCACCAGTCCAGTCACTCAGCCCTATCCAGACCATTCACCCAGTCCAGTCATTCAGCCCTATCCAGACCATTCACCTAGTCCAGTCACTCAGCCCTATCCAGACCATTCACCCAGTCCAGTCACTCAGCCCTATCCAGTCCCCCACCATTCAGACCATTCACCCAGTCCAGTCAGACTCAGTCCAGTCACTCATCCAGACCATTCACCCAGTCCAGTCACTCAGTCCTATCCAGACCATTCACCCAGTCCAGTCACTCAGCCCCAGTCACAGCAGACCATTCACCCAGCCAGTCACTCATCCAGACCATTCACCCAGTCCAGTCACTCAGCCCTATCCAGACCATTCACCCAGTCCAGTCACTCAGCCCTATCCAGACCATTCACCCAGTCCAGTCACTCAGCCCATTCACCCAGTCCAGTCACTCAGTCCAGTCACTCAGCCCTATCCAGACCATTCACCCAGTCCAGTCACTCAGCCCTATCCAGACCATTCACCAGTCCAGTCACTCAGCCCTATCCAGACCATTCACCCAGCCAGTCACTCAGCCCTATCCAGACCATTCACCCAGTCCAGTCACTCAGCCCTATCAGTCCAGTCACTCAGCCCTATCCAGTCCACCAGCCCTATCCAGACCATTCACCCAGTCAGTCCCTCAGCCCTAGTCCAGTCACTCAGCCCCCTATCCAGACCATTCACCCAGTCCAGTCACTCAGCCCTATCCAGACCATTCACCCAGTCCAGTCATTCAGCCCTATCCAGACCATTCACCTAGTCCAGTCACTCCCCTAGACCATTCACCCAGTCCAGTCACTCAGCCCTATCCAGACCATAGTCCAGACCATTCACCCAGTCCAGTCACTCAGTCCTATCCAGACCATTCACCTAGTCCAGTCACTCAGTCCTATCCAGACCATTCACCCAGTCCAGTCACTCAGCTCTATCCAGTCCAGTCACTCCAGTCCCAGCCCTATCCAGACCATTCACCCAGTCCAGTCAGCCCTCCAGACCATTCACCCAGTCCAGTCAGTCACTCAGCCCAGACCATTCACCCAGTCCAGTCACTCAGCCCTATCCAGACCATTCACCCAGTCCAGTCACTCAGTCCTATCCAGACCATTCACCCAGTCCAGTCACTCAGCTCATCCAGTCCAGTCCAGTCACTCCAGACCATTCACCCAGTCCAGTCACTCAGCCCTATCCAGACCATTCACCCAGTCCAGTCACTCAGCTCTATCCAGTCCAGTCACTCAGCCCTATCCAGACCATTCACCCAGTCCAGTCACTCAGCCCTATCCAGACCATTCACCCAGTCCAGTCACTCAGCCCTAGACCATTCCCCAGTCCAGTCACCAGCCCTATCCAGACCATTCACCCAGTCCAGTCATTCAGCCCTATCCAGACCATTCACCTAGTCCAGTCACTCAGCCCTATCCAGACCATTCACCCAGTCCAGTCATTCAGCCCTATCCAGACCATTCACCCAGTCAGTCACTCAGCCCTATCCAGACCATTCACCCAGTCCAGTCCCAGACCATTCACCCAGTCCAGTATCCAGACCATTCACCCAGTCCAGTCCAGTCCAGTCACTCCAGACCATTCACCCAGTCCAGTCACTCAGCCCTATCCAGACCATTCACCCAGTCCAGTCACTCAGCCCTATCCAGACCATTCACCCAGTCCAGTCACTCAGCCCTATCCAGACCATTCACCCAGTCCAGTCACTCAGCCCTATCCAGACCATTCACCCAGTCCAGTCACTCAGCCCTATCCAGACCATTCACCTAGTCCAGTCACTCAGCCCTCAGACCATTCAGTCCAGTCACTCAGCCCTAGTCCAGTCCAGTCCAGCCCTATCCAGACCATTCACCCAGTCCAGTCAGTCTCAGACCATTCACCCAGTCCAGTCACTCAGCCCTATCCAGTCCAGTCCAGTCAGCTCTATCCAGACCATTCACCTAGTCCAGTCACTCAGCCCTATCCAGACCATTCACCCAGTCCAGTCACTCAGCCCTATCCAGACCATTCACCTAGTCCAGTCACTCAGCCCTATCCAGACCATTCACCCAGTCCAGTCACTCAGCCCCAGACCATTCACCCAGTCCAGTCACTCAGCCCTATCCAGACCATTCACCCAGTCCAGTCACTCAGCCCTATCCAGACCATTCACCCAGTCCAGTCACAGCCCTATCCAGACCATTCACCCAGTCCAGTCACTAGCCCAGCCCTATCCAGACCATTCACCCAGTCCAGTCAGCCCTATCCAGACCATTCACCCAGTCCAGTCCAGACCATTCACCCAGTCCAGTCACTCAGCCCTATCCAGACCATTCACCCCAGTCACTCAGTCCAGTCACTCAGCCATTCACCCAGTCCAGTCACTCAGCCCTATCCAGACCATTCACCCAGTCCAGTCACTCAGCCCTATCCAGACCATTCACCCAGTCCAGTCATTCAGCCCTATCCAGACCATTCACCTAGTCCAGTCACTCAGCCCTATCCAGACCATTCACCCAGTCCAGTCACTCAGCCCTATCCAGACCATTCACCCAGTCCAGTCACTCAGCCCTATCCAGACCATTCACCCAGTCCAGTCACTCAGCCCTATCCAGACCATTCACCCAGTCCAGTCACTCAGCCCTATCCAGTCCAGTCACTCAGCCCTATCCAGACCATTCACCCAGTCCAGTCATTCAGCCCTATCCAGACCATTCACCTAGTCCAGTCACTCAGCCCTATCCAGACCATTCACCCAGTCCAGTCATTCAGCCCTATCCAGACCATTCACCTAGTCCAGTCACTCAGCCCTATCCAGACCATTCACCCAGTCCAGTCATTCAGCCCTATCCAGACCATTCACCCAGTCCAGTCACTCAGCCCTATCCAGACCATTCACCTAGTCCAGTCACTCAGCCCAGTCACTCAGCCCTATCCAGTCCAGTCACTCAGCCCTATCCAGACCATTTACCTAGTCCAGTCAGTCACTCAGCCCTATCCAGACCATTCACCCAGTCCAGTCATTCAGCCCTATCCAGACCATTCACCTAGTCCAGTCACTCAGCCCTATCCAGACCATTCACCCAGTCCAGTCACTCAGCCCTACCCAGTCCAGTCCCCCACCACTATCCAGACCATTCACCCAGTCCAGTCACTCAGTCCTATCCAGACCATTCACCTAGTCCAGTCACTCAGTCCTATCCAGACCATTCACCCAGTCCAGTCACTCAGCTCTATCCAGTCCAGTCACTCAGCCCTATCCAGACCATTCACCCAGTCCAGTCACTCAGCCCTATCCAGACCATTCACCCAGTCCAGTCACTCAGCCCAATCCAGACCATTCACCCAGCCCAGTCACTCAGCCCTATCCAGACCATTCACCCAGTCCAGTCACTCAGTCCTATCCAGACCATTCACCCAGTCCAGTCACTCAGCTCTTCATCCAGTCCCAGTCCAGTCACCAGTCCTCTCCAGACCCCTATCCAGACCATTCACACCCAGCCAAGTCACTCAGCCCTATCCAGACCATTCACCCAGTCCAGTCACTCAGCTCTATCCAGTCCAGTCACTCAGCCCTATCCAGACCATTCACCCAGTCCAGTCACTCAGCCCTATCCAGACCATTCACCCAGTCCAGTCACTCAGCTCTACCCAGCCCAGTCACTCAGCCCTATCAGCCATTCTATCCAGACCATTCACCCAGTCCAGTCATTCAGCCCTATCCAGACCATTCACCTAGTCCAGTCACTCAGCCCTATCCAGACCATTCACCCAGTCCAGTCATTCAGCCCTATCCAGACCATTCACCTAGTCAGTCACTCAGCCCTATCCAGACCATTCACCCAGTCCAGTCACTCAGCCCTATCCAGACCATTCACCCAGTCCAGTCAGTCACTTCAGCCCTCATCCAGACCATTCACCCAGTCCAGTCAGCCCTCCAGACCATTCACCCAGTCCAGTCACCAGCCCTATCAGACCATTCACCTAGTCCAGTCACTCAGTCCTATCCAGACCATTCACCCAGTCCAGTCACTCAGCCCTATCCAGACCATTCACCTAGTCCAGTCACTCAGCCCAGTCCAGACCATTCCAGTCCAGTCACTCAGCCCTATCCAGACCATTCACCTAGTCCAGTCACTCAGCCCTATCCAGACCATTCACCCAGTCCAGTCATTCAGCCCTATCCAGACCATTCACCTAGTCCAGTCACTCAGCCCTATCCAGACCATTCACCCAGTCCAGTCACTCAGCCCTACCCAGTCCAGTCCCCCACCACTATCCAGACCATTCACCCAGTCCAGTCACTCAGTCCTATCCAGACCATTCACCTAGTCCAGTCACTCAGCCCTATCCAGACCATTCACCCAGTCAGCCCCAGTCATTCAGCCCTATCCAGACCATTCACCTAGTCCAGTCACTCAGCCCTATCCAGACCATTCACCCAGTCCAGTCACTCAGTCCTATCCAGACCATTCACCCAGTCCAGTCACTCAGCTCTATCCAGTCCAGTCCAGTCACTCAGCCCTATCCAGACCATTCACCCAGTCACTCAGCCCTAGTCCAGTCTCAGCCCTATCCAGACCATTCACCCAGTCCAGTCACTCAGCCCTATCCAGTCCAGTCACTCAGCCCTATCCAGACCATTCACTCAGCCCTATCCAGACCATTCACCTAGTCCAGTCACTCAGCCCTATCCAGACCATTCACCCAGTCCAGTCACTCAGTCATCCAGACCATCAGCCCAGTCCAGTCACTCAGCCCTATCCAGCCCTATCCAGACCATTCACCCAGTCCAGTCACTCAGCCCTATCCAGACCATTCACCCAGTCCAGTCACTCAGCCCTATCCAGTCCAGTCACTCAGTCCAGTCACTCAGTCATCCCATTCACCCAGTCCAGTCACTCAGCCCTATCCAGACCATTCACCCAGTCCAGTCACTCAGCCCATCCAGACCATTCACAGTCCAGTCACTCAGCCCTATCCAGACCATTCAGTCCAGTCACTCAGCCCTATCCAGACCATTCACCCAGTCCAGTCACTCAGCCCTATCCAGACCATTCACCCAGTCCAGTCAGTCAGCCCTATCCAGACCATTCACCTAGTCCAGTCACCAGCCATTCATCCAGACCAGCCCTCCCCAGTCCAGTCACTCAGCCCTATCCAGACCATTCACCCAGTCCAGTCACTCAGCCCTATCCAGACCATTCACCTAGTCCAGTCACTCAGCCCAGTCCAGTCACTCAGCCCTATCCAGACCATTCCAGTCACTCAGCCCTATCCAGACCATTCACCCAGTCCAGTCACTCAGCCCTATCCAGACCATTCACCCAGTCCAGTCATTCAGCCCTATCCAGACCATTCAGTCCAGTCACTCAGCCCTATCCAGACCATTCACCCAGTCCAGTCACTCAGCCCTACCCAGTCCAGTCCCCCACCACTATCCAGACCATTCACCCAGTCCAGTCACTCAGTCCTATCCAGACCATTCACCTAGTCCAGTCACTCAGTCCTATCCAGACCATTCACCCAGTCCAGTCACTCAGCTCTATCCAGTCCAGTCACTCAGCCCTATCCAGACCATTCACCCAGTCCAGTCACTCAGCCCTATCCAGACCATTCACCCAGTCCAGTCACTCAGCCCTATCCAGACCATTCACCCAGTCCAGTCACTCAGCCCTATCCAGACCATTCACCCAGTCCAGTCACTCAGCCCTATCCAGACCATTCAGTCCAGTCCAGTCCTATCCAGCCATCACCAGACCATTCAGTCCAGTCCCTATCAGCCATTCTATCCAGACCATTCAGACCATTCAGTCCAGTCACTCAGCCCTATCCAGACCATTCACCCAGTCCAGTCACTCAGCCCTATCCAGACCATTCACCCAGTCACTCAGCCCTATCAGTCACTCAGTCACTAGCCCTCCAGACCATTCACCCAGTCCAGTCACTCAGCCTATCCAGACCATTCACCCAGTCCAGTCACTCAGCCCTATCCAGACCATTCACCCAGTCCAGCCCTATCCAGACCATTCACCCAGTCCAGTCACTCAGCCCTATCCAGACCATTCACCCAGTCCAGTCACTCAGCCCTATCCAGACCATTCAGTCCAGTCCAGTCACTCAGCCCTATCCAGACCATTCACCCAGCCCAGTCACTCAGCCCTATCCAGACCATTCACCCAGTCCAGTCACTCAGCCCTATCCAGACCATTCAGACCCAGTCCAGTCACTCAGCCCTATCCAGACCATTCCAGTCCAGTCCTATCAGCCCTATCCAGACCATTCACCCAGACCAGTCACTCAGCCCTATCCAGACCATTCACCCAGTCCAGTCACTCAGCCCTCTAGACCATCCAGTCCAGTCACTCAGCCCTATCCAGACCATTCACCCAGTCACAGTCACCAGCCCTATCCAGACCATTCACCCCAGTCCAGTCATTCAGTCCCAGCCCTATCCAGACCATTCAGTCCCAGCCCTATCCAGACCATTCCCCAGTCCAGTCACTCAGCCCTATCCATACCATCACCCAGTCCAGTCACTCAGCCCTATCCAGACCATTCACCCAGTCCAGTCACTCAGCCCTATCCAGACCATTCACCCAGTCCAGTCACTCAGCCCTATCCAGACCATTCACCCAGTCCAGTCACTCAGCCCTATCCAGACCATTCACCCAGTCCAGTCACTCAGCTCTATCCAGTCACAGTCACTCAGCCCTATCCAGACCATTCACCCAGTCCAGTCACTCAGCCCTATCCAGACCATTCACCCAGTCCAGTCACTCAGCCCTATCCAGACCATTCACTCAGCCCTATACAGACCATTCACCCAGTCCAGTCACTCAGCCCTATACAGTCCAGTCACTCAGCCCTATCCATACCATCACCCAGTCCAGTCACTCAGCCCTATCCAGACCATTCACCCAGTCCAGTCACTCAGCCCTATCCAGACCATTCACCCAGTCCAGTCACTCAGCCCTATCCAGACCATTCACCATTCAGTCCAGTCACTCAGCCCTAGACCATTCACCAGACCATTCAGACCATTCACCCAGTCCAGTCACTCAGCCCTAGACCATTCACCCAGAGTCCAGCCCTCACCCAGTCCAGTCACTCAGCCCTATCCAGACCATTCACCCAGTCCAGTCACTCAGCCCTATCCAGACCATTCACCTAGTCCAGCTCAGCCCTATCAGTCAGTCCAGTCCAGTCCAGTCACTCAGCCCTCATCCAGACCATTCCCCAGTCCAGTCACTCAGCCCTATCCAGACCATTCACCCAGTCCAGTCACTCAGCCCTATCCAGACCATTCACCCAGTCCAGTCACTCAGCCCTATCCAGAGCCCTATCCAGACCATTCACCCAGTCCAGTCACTCAGCCCTATCCAGACCATTCACCAGTCCAGTCACCCAGTCAGCCCTATCCAGACCATTCACCCAGTCCAGTCACTCAGCCCTATCCAGACCATTCACCCAGTCCAGTCACTCAGCCCTATCCAGACCATTCACCCAGTCCAGTCACTCAGCCCTATCCAGACCATTCACCATTCACCCAGTCCAGTCCAGTCCATTCACCAGCCCCAGTCACTCAGCCCTCCAGACCATTCACCCAGTCCAGTCACTCAGCCCTATCCAGTCAGACCATTCATCCAGACCATTCACCCAGTCCAGTCACTCAGCCCTATCCAGACCATTCACCTAGTCCAGTCACTCAGCCCTATCCAGACCATTCACCCAGTCCAGTCATCAGCCCTATCCAGACCATTCACCTAGTCCAGTCACTCAGCCCTATCCAGACCATTCACCCAGTCCAGTCACTCAGTCCTATCCAGACCATTCACCCAGTCCAGTCACTCAGCTCTTCAGTCCAGTCACTCAGCCCTATCCAGTCCAGTCACTCAGCCCTATCCAGACCATTCACCTAGTCCAGTCACTCAGCCCTATCCAGACCATTCACCCAGTCCAGTCACTCAGCCCTATCCAGACCATTCACCCAGTCCAGTCACTCAGCCCTATCCAGACCATTCACCCAGTCCAGTCAGACTCCCAGTCCCAGACCATTCACCCAGTCCAGTCAGCCTCAGACCATTCACCCAGTCCAGTCACTCAGCCCTATCCAGACCATTCACCCAGTCCAGTCACTCAGCCCCCAGACCATTCACTCAGCCCTATCCAGACCATTCACCCAGTCCAGTCACTCAGCCCTATCCAGACCATTCACCCAGTCCAGTCACTCAGCCCTATCCAGACCATTCACCCAGTCCAGTCACTCAGCCCTCCAGTCAGCCCAGCCCTATCCAGACCATTCACCCAGTCCAGTCACTCAGCCCTATCCAGACCATTCACCCAGTCCAGTCACCATTCACCCAGTCCAGTCAGCCCTATCCAGACCATTCACCAGTCAGTCCAGTCAGTCCAGTCACTCAGCCCTATCCAGACCATTCACCCAGTCCAGTCACTCAGCCCTATCCAGACCATTCACCCAGTCCAGTCCAGACCATTCACCCAGTCCAGTCCTCAGCCCTATCCAGACCATTCACCCAGTCCAGTCACTCAGCCCTATCCAGACCATTCACCCAGTCCAGTCACTCAGCCCTCCAGACCATTCCCCAGTCCAGTCCAGCCCTATCCAGACCATTCACCCAGTCCAGTCAGCTCAGCCCTATCCAGACCATTCACCCAGTCCAGTCACTCAGCCCTATCCAGACCATTCAGTCCAGTCACTCAGCCCTATCCAGACCATTCACCCAGTCCAGTCATTCAGCCCTATCCAGACCATTCACCTAGTCCAGTCACTCAGCCCTATCCAGACCATTCACCCAGTCCAGTCATTCAGCCCTATCCAGACCATTCACCTAGTCCAGTCTCACTCAGCCCTCAGCCCTATCCAGACCATTCACCCAGTCCAGTCATTCAGCCCTATCCAGACCATTCACCTAGTCCAGTCACTCAGCCCTATCCAGACCATTCAGTCCCAGTCCAGTCAGCTCAGTCCAGTCACTCAGCCCTATCAGACCATCCAGTCCAGTCACTCAGACCATTCACCCAGTCCAGTCACTCAGTCCTATCCAGACCATTCACCCAGTCCAGTCACTCAGCCCTATCCAGACCATTCACCAGTCCAGTCAGCCCTCAGCCCTATCCAGACCATTCACCCAGTCCAGTCACTCAGCCCTATCCAGACCATTCACCCAGTCCAGTCACTCAGTCCTATCCAGACCATTCACCCAGTCCAGTCACTCAGCCCTATCCAGACCATCAGTCCAGTCACTCAGCCCTATCCAGACCATTCACCAGTCCAGTCACTCAGCCCTATCCAGACCATTCACCCAGTCCAGTCACTCAGCCCAGACCATAGTCCTCAGTCCAGACCATTCACCCAGTCCAGTCACTCAGCCCTATCCAGACCATTCACCCAGACCATTCACCCAGTCCAGTCACTCAGCCCTATCCAGACCATTCACCCAGTCCAGTCACTCAGCCCTATCCAGACCATTCACCCAGTCCAGTCACTCAGTCCAGTCACTAGCCCTCCAGACCATTCACCCAGTCCAGTCAGACCATTCACCCAGTCCAGTCACTCAGCCCAGTCCCAGCCCTATCCAGACCATTCACCCAGTCCAGTCACTCAGCCCTATCCAGACCATTCACAGTCCAGACCATTCACCCAGTCAGTCCTATCCAGACCATTCACCCAGTCCAGTCACTCAGCCCTATCCAGACCATTCACCCAGTCCAGTCACTCAGCCCTATCCAGACCATTCACCCAGTCCAGTCACTCAGCCCTATCCAGACCATTCAGTCACTCAGTCCAGACCATTCACTCAGTCACTCAGCCTATCCAGACCATTCACCCAGTCCAGTCACTCAGCCCTATCCAGACCATTCAGTCCCAGCCCAGTCATCCAGTCCAGTCACTCAGCCCTATCCAGACCATTTACCTAGTCCAGTCACTCAGCCCTATCCAGACCATTCACCCAGTCCAGTCATCCAGACAGCCCTATCCAGACCATTCACCTAGTCCAGTCACTCAGCCCTATCCAGACCATTCACCCAGTCCAGTCACTCAGCCCTATCCAGAGTCCAGCCCTTCCAGACCATTCACCCAGTCCAGTCACTCAGCCCTATCCAGACCATTCACCCAGTCCAGTCACTCAGCCCTATCCAGACCATTCACCCAGTCCAGTCACTCAGCCCTATCCAGACCATTCACCCAGTCCAGTCACTCAGCCCTATCCAGACCATTCACCCAGTCCAGTCACTCAGCCCTATCCAGACCATTCAGTCCAGTCACTCAGCCCTATCCAGACCATTCACCCAGTCCAGTCACTCAGCCCTATCCAGACCATTCACCCAGTCCAGTCACTCAGCTCTATCCAGACCATTCACCCAGTCCAGCCCTATCCAGACCATTCACCTCAGTCCAGTCACTCAGCCCTATCCAGACCATTCCTAGTCCAGTCACTCAGCCCTATCCAGACCATTCAGTCCAGTCCAGTCTCAGCCCTATCCAGACCATTCACCTAGTCCAGTCACTCAGCCCTATCCAGACCATTCACCCAGTCCAGTCACTCAGCCCTCCCAGTCAGACCCCCAGTCCAGTCTAGCCCTATCCAGACCATTCACCTAGTCCAGTCACTCAGTCCAGTCCAGTCATCCCTAGACCATTCAGTCCAGTCATCAGACCATTCACCCAGTCCAGTCAGTCCAGTCCAGTCACTCAGCCCTATCCAGACCATTCACCCAGTCCAGTCACTCAGCCCTATCCAGACCATTCACCCAGTCCAGTCACTCAGCCCTATCCAGACCATTCAGACCATTCAGTCCAGTCACTCAGCCCTATCCAGACCATTCACCCAGTCCAGTCACTCAGCCCTAGTCCAGACCATTCAGACCATTCAGTCCAGTCACTCAGCCCTATCCAGACCATTCACCCAGTCCAGTCACTCAGCTCTATCCAGTCCAGTCACTCAGTCACTCAGCCCTATCCAGACCATTCACCCAGTCCAGTCACTCAGCCCTATCCAGACCATTCACCCAGTCCAGTCACTCAGCCCTATCCAGTCCAGTCACTCAGCCCTATCCAGACCATTCACCCAGTCCAGTCACTCAGCCCTATCCAGACCATTCACCTAGTCCAGTCACTCAGCCCTATCCAGACCATTCACCCAGTCACTCAGCCCTATCAGACCATTCACCCAGTCCAGTCACTCAGCCAGTCCAGTCACTCAGCCCTATCCAGACCATTCACCCAGTCCAGTCACTCAGCCCTATCCAGACCATTCACCCCAGTCACTCAGTCAGATCCAGACCATTCACCCAGTCCAGTCACTCAGCCCTATCCAGACCATTCACCCAGTCCAGTCATTCTCAGTCCTATCCAGACCATTCACCCAGTCCAGTCACTCAGTCCTATCCAGACCATTCACCCAGTCCAGTCACTCAGCCTATCCAGACCATTCCAGTCACTCAGTCCAGACCATTCAGTCAGACCAGCCCTATCCAGTCCAGTCACTCAGCCCTATCCAGACCAGACCATTCACCCAGTCCAGTCACTCAGCCCTATCCAGACCATTCACCCAGTCCAGTCACTCAGCCCTATCCAGTCCAGTCCAGCCCTATCAGACCATTCACCCAGTCCAGTCACTCAGCCCTATCCAGACCATTCACCCAGTCCAGTCACTCAGCCCTATCCAGACCCATTCATTCACCCAGTCCAGTCACTCAGCCCTATCCAGACCATTCACCTAGTCCAGTCACTCAGCCCTATCCAGACCATTCACCCCAGTCCAGTCACTCAGCCCTATCCAGTCACCATCCAGACCATTCAGTCCAGTCACTCAGCCCTATCCAGACCATTCACCCAGTCCAGTCACTCAGCCCTATCCAGACCATTCACCCAGTCCAGCCCTCCAGACCATTCACCCAGCTCACTTCAGCCCTATCCAGTCAGTCCAGTCACTCAGCCCTATCCAGACCATTCAGACCATTCAGTCCAGTCACTCAGCCCTATCCAGACCATTCACCAGTCCCAGTCCAGTCCTATCAGCTCACCCAGTCCAGTCACTCAGCCCTATCCAGACCATTCACCTAGTCCATTCACCCAGTCCAGTCACTCAGCCCTATCCAGACCATTCACCCAGTCCAGTCACTCAGCCCTATCCAGACCATTCACCCAGTCCAGTCACTCAGCTCTATCCAGACCATTCACCCAGTCCAGTCACTCAGCCCTATCCAGACCATTCACCCAGTCCAGTCACTCAGCCCTATCCAGACCATTCACCCAGTCCAGTCACTCAGTCCCAGTCCAGTCACTCAGCCCTATCCAGACCATTCACCCAGTCCAGTCACTCAGCCCTATCCAGACCATTCACCCAGTCCAGTCCAGCCCTATCCAGACCAGTCACTCAGCCCAGTCATCCAGACCATTCACCCAGTCCAGTCATCAGCCCTATCCAGACCATTCACCCAGTCCAGTCACTCAGCCCTATCCAGACCATTCACCCAGTCCAGTCATTCAGTCCTATCCAGACCATTCACCCAGTCCAGTCCAGTCCTATCAGACCATTCACCCAGTCCAGTCATTCACCATTCAGACCATTCAGCCCTCCAGTCACCCAGTCCAGTCAGCCCTATCCAGACCATTCACCCAGTCCAGTCACTCAGCCCTATCCAGACCATTCACCTAGTCCAGTCAGTCTCAGTCAGTCCAGTCCAGTCACTCAGCCCTATCCAGACCATTCCCCAGTCAGTCTCAGCCCTATCCAGACCATTCACCCTAGTTCCAGTCACTCAGCCCTATCCAGACCATTCACCCAGTCCAGTCACTCAGCCCTATCCAGACCATTCACCTAGTCCAGTCACTCAGCCCTATCCAGACCATTCACCCAGTCCAGTCACTCAGCCCTATCCAGACCATTCACCCAGTCCCAGTCCAGTCCAGTCCCAGCCCTATCCAGACCATTCACCCAGTCCAGTCACTCAGCCTATCCAGACCATTCACCTAGTCCAGTCACTCAGTCCTATCCAGACCATTCACCCAGTCCAGTCACTCAGCTCCAGACCATTCACCCAGTCCAGTCACTCAGCCCTATCCAGACCATTCACCCAGTCCAGTCACTCAGCCCTATCCAGACCATTCACCCAGTCCAGTCACTCAGCCCAATCCAGACCATTCACCCAGTCCAGCCCAGTCACTCAGCCCTATCCAGACCATTCACCCAGTCCAGTCACTCAGTCTATCCAGACCATTCACCCAGTCCAGTCACTCAGCCCTCCAGACCATTCACCCAGTCCAGTCACTCAGCCCTATCCAGACCATTCACCCAGTCCAGTCACTCAGCCCCAGACCATATCCAGACCATTCAGTCCAGTCACTCAGCCCTATCCACCCAGTCAGTCACTCAGCCCCAGTCCAGTCCAGACCATTCACCCAGTCCAGTCACTCAGCCCTATCCAGTTCACCCAGTCCAGTCACTCAGCCCTATCCAGACCATTCACCCCAGTCCAGTCCCTATCAGCCCCCATCCAGACCATTCAGACCAGTCCAGTCACTCAGCCCTATCCAGACCATTCACCCAGTCCAGTCACTCAGCCCTATCCAGACCATTCACCTAGTCCAGTCACTCAGCCCTATCCAGACCATTCACCCAGTCCAGTCACTCAGCCCTATCCAGACCATTCACCCAGCCCAGTCACTCAGCCCTATCCAGACCATTCACCCAGTCCAGTCACTCAGCCCCTATCCAGACCATTCACCCAGTCCAGTCACTCAGCCCTAGTCCAGACCATTCACCCAGTCCAGTCACTCAGCCCTATCCAGACCATTCACCCAGTCCAGTCACTCAGCCCTATCCAGTCACTCAGTCATCCAGACCATCCTAGTCCAGTCACTCAGCCCTCCAGACCATTCACCCAGTCCAGTCACTCAGCCCTATCCAGACCATCACCCAGTCCAGTCACTCAGCCCTATCCAGACCATTCACCCAGTCCAGTCACTCAGCCCTATCCAGACCATTCACCATTCAGTCCAGTCACTCAGCCCTATCCAGACCATTCACCCAGTCCAGTCACTCAGCCCTATCCAGACCATTCACCCAGTCCAGTCACTCAGCCCTATCCAGACCATTCACCCAGTCCAGTCACTCAGTCACTCAGCCCTATCCAGACCATTCACCCAGTCCAGTCACTCAGCCCTCCAGACCATTCACCCAGTCCAGTCACTCACCATTCACCTAGTCCAGTCACCAGCCCTTCAGACCATTCACCCAGTCCAGTCACTCAGCCCTATCCAGACCATTCACCCAGTCCAGTCACTCAGCTCTTCAGTCACTCAGCCCAGACCATTCACCCAGTCCAGTCCTCAGCCCTATCCAGACCATTCACCCAGTCCAGTCACTCAGCCCTATCCAGACCATTCACCCAGTCACTCAGCCCTATCCAGACCATTCACCCAGTCCAGTCACTCAGCCCTATCCAGACCATTCACCCAGTCCAGTCACTCAGCCCTATCCAGACCATTCACCCAGTCCAGTCACTCAGTCATCCAGACCATTCACCCAGTCCAGTCACTCAGCCCCAGTCAGCCCTATCCAGTCCAGTCCCAGCTCTATCCAGCCCTATCCAGACCATTCACCCAGTCCAGTCACTCAGCCCTATCCAGACCATTCACCCAGTCCAGTCACTCAGCTCTATCCAGTCCAGTCACTCAGCCCTATCCAGACCATTCACCCAGTCCAGTCCAGTCACTCAGCCCTATCCAGACCATTCACCCAGTCCAGTCACTCAGCCCACCTATCCAGTCACCATCAGACCATTCAGTCCAGTCATCCAGACCATTCAGACCATTCCCTAGTCCAGTCACTCAGCCCTATCCAGACCATTCACCCAGTCCAGTCACTCAGCCCTCCCTATCCAGACCATTCACCCAGTCCAGTCACTCAGCCCTATCCAGACCATTCACCTAGTCCAGTCACTCAGCCCTAGTCCAGTCACCAGCCCTCATCCAGACCATTCACCCAGTCACCAGTCACAGTCAGCCCTATCCAGACCATTCACCCAGTCCAGTCACTCAGCCCTATCCAGACAGACCATTCACCCAGTCCAGTCAGTCACTCAGCCCTATCCAGACCATTCACCCAGTCCAGTCACTCAGCCCTATCCAGACCATTCACCCAGTCCAGTCACCAGCCCTTTCACCCAGTCCAGTCACTCAGCCCTATCCAGACCATTCACCCAGTCCAGTCACTCAGCCCTATCCAGACCATTCACCCAGTCCAGTCACTCAGTCCTAGACCATTCATCCAGACCATTCAGTCCAGTCACTCAGCCCTATCCAGACCATTCACCCAGTCCAGTCAGACCATTCACCCAGTCCAGTCATTCAGCTCTATCCAGTCTCAGCCCACCTAGCCCTATCCAGACCATTCACCCAGTCCAGTCACTCAGCCCTATCCAGACCATTCACCCAGTCCAGTCACTCAGCCCTATCCAGACCATTCACCCAGTCCAGTCACTCAGCTCTATCCAGTCCAGTCCAGTCACTCAGCCCTATCCAGACCATTCACCCAGTCCAGTCACTCAGCCCTATCCAGACCATTCACCCAGTCCAGTCACTCAGCCCTATCCAGACCATTCACCCAGTCCATCACTCAGTCCAGTCACCAGACCATCCAGTCCAGTCACTCAGCCCTATCCAGACCATTCAGTCCAGTCACTCAGCCCTATCCAGACCATTCACCCAGTCCAGTCATTCAGCCCTATCCAGACCATTCACCCAGTCCAGTCACTCAGCCCTATCCAGACCATTCACCCAGTCCAGTCACTCAGCCCCAGACCATTCACCCAGTCCAGTCACTCAGCCCTCCAGTCCCCCCAGTCCAGCTATCCAGACCATTCACCCAGTCCAGTCACTCAGCCCCTAGACCATTCACCCAGTCCATCCAGACCATTCACCTAGTCCAGTCACTCAGTCCTATCCAGACCATTCACCCAGTCCAGTCACTCAGCTCTATCCAGTCAGTCCAGTCAGCCCTATCCAGACCATTCACCCAGTCCAGTCACTCAGCCCTCATCCCCTAGACCATTCACCCAGTCCAGTCACTCAGCCCTATCCAGACCATTCACCCCAGTCCAGTCACTCAGCCCTATCCAGACCATTCACCCAGTCCAGTCACTCAGTCCTATCCAGACCATTCACCCAGTCCAGTCACCAGCTCTATCCAGTCCAGTCACACTCAGCCCTATCCAGACCATTCACCCAGTCCAGTCACTCAGCCCTATCCAGACCATTCACCCAGTCCAGTCACTCAGCTCAGTCCAGTCACTCAGCCCTATCCAGACCATTCACCCAGTCCAGTCACTCAGCCCTATCCAGACCATTCACCCAGTCCAGTCACTCAGCCCTATCCAGACCATTCACCCAGTCCAGTCACTCAGCCCCCCCCAGTCAGTCATATCCAGACCATTCACCCCATTCAGTCCAGTCATTCAGCCCTATCCAGACCATTCACCCAGACCATTCACCCAGTCCAGTCACTCAGCCCTATCCCAGTCACCATTCACCATTCACCTAGTCCAGTCACTCAGCCCTATCCAGACCATTCACCCAGTCCAGTCAGCTCAGCCCTATCCAGACCATTCACCCAGTCCAGTCACTCAGCCCTATCCAGACCATTCACCCAGTCCAGTCACTCAGCCCTCCAGACCATTCACCCTAGTCCAGTCCATTCACCCAGTCCAGTCAGCCCTATCCAGACCATTCACCCAGTCCAGTCACTCAGCCCTATCCAGACCATTCACCCAGTCCAGTCACTCAGCCCTATCCAGACAGTCAGTCACTCAGCCCTATCCAGACCATTCACCCAGTCCAGTCACTCAGCCCTATCCAGACCATTCACCCAGTCCAGTCACTCAGCCCTATCCAGACCATTCACCTAGTCCAGTCACTCAGCCCTATCCAGACCATTCACCCAGTCCAGTCATCAGCCCTATCCAGACCATTCACCCAGTCCAGTCACTCAGCCCTATCCAGACCATTCACCCAGTCCAGTCACTCAGCCCTATCCAGACCATTCACCCAGTCCAGTCAGTCCAGTCACTCAGCCCTATCCAGACCATTCACCCAGTCCAGACCATTCACCCAGTCCAGTCACTCAGCCCTATCCAGACCATTCACCCAGTCCAGTCACTCAGCCCTATCCAGACCATTCACCCAGTCCAGTCACCAGACCATCAGCCCTATCCAGACCATTCACCCAGTCCAGTCACTCAGCCCTATCCAGACCATTCACCCAGTCCAGTCACTCAGCCCTATCCAGACCATTCACCCAGTCCAGTCACTATCAGACCCACCCAGTCCAGTCAGCCCTACCATTCACCCAGTCCAGTCACTCAGCCCTATCCAGACCATTCACCCAGTCCAGTCACTCAGCCCTATCCAGACCATTCACCAGCCCTTTCAGTCCCAGTCATCCAGTCCAGTCAGTCTCAGCCCTATCCAGACCATTCACCCAGTCCAGTCACTCAGCCCTATCCAGACCATTCACCCAGTCCAGTCACTCAGCCCTATCCAGACCATTCACCTAGTCCAGTCACTCAGCCCTATCCAGACCATTCACCCAGTCCAGTCACTCAGTCCTATCCAGACCATTCACCCAGTCCAGTCACTCAGCTCTATCCAGTCCAGTCACTCAGCCCAGTCACTCAGCCCTATCCAGACCATTCACCCAGTCCAGTCACTCAGCCCTATCCAGTCCAGTCACTCAGCCCTATCCAGACCATTCACCCAGTCCAGTCACTCAGCCCTATCCAGACCATTCACCTCCAGTCCAGTCAGACCATTCTCAGCCCTATCCAGACCATTCACCCAGTCCAGTCATCCAGACCATCAGCCCTATCCAGACCATTCACCCAGTCCAGTCACTCAGCCCTATCCAGACCATTCACCCAGTCCAGTCACTCAGCCCTATCCAGACCATTCACCCAGTCCAGTCACTCAGCCCTATCCAGACCATTCACCCAGTCCAGTCACTCAGCCCAGTCCACACTCAGCCCTATCCAGACCATTCACAGTCAGTCTCAGCCCTATCCAGACCATTCACCTAGTCCAGTCACCAGCCCTATCCAGACCATTCACCCAGTCCAGTCATTCAGCCCTATCCAGACCATTCACCTAGTCCAGTCACTCAGCCCTATCCAGACCATTCACCCAGTCCAGTCACTCAGCCCTATCCAGACCATTCACCCAGTCCAGTCACTCAGCCATCAGTCCCAGTCCAGTCCAGCCCTATCCAGACCATTCACCCAGTCCAGTCACTCAGCCCTATCCAGACCATTCACCCAGTCCAGTCACTCAGTCCTATCCAGACCATTCACCCAGTCCAGTCACCCAGTCCAGTCAGCCCTATCCAGACCAGTCACCCAGTCCAGTCCTCAGCCCTATCCAGACCATTCACCCAGTCCAGTCACTCAGCCCTATCCAGACCATTCACCCAGTCCAGTCACTCAGCTCTATCCAGACCATTCACCCAGTCCAGTCACTCAGCCCTATCCAGACCATTCACCCAGTCCAGTCCAGTCTCAGCCCTATCCAGACCATTCACCCAGTCCAGTCACTCAGCCCTATCCAGACCATTCACCTAGTCCAGTCACTCAGCCCTATCCAGACCATTCACCCAGTCCAGTCATTCAGCCCTCCAGACCATTCACCCAGCCAGTCACTCAGCCCTATCCAGACCATTCACCCAGTCCAGTCACTCAGCCCTATCCAGACCATTCACCCAGTCCAGTCACTCAGCCCTATCCAGACCATTCACCCAGTCCAGTCACTCAGCCCTATCCAGACCATTCACCCAGTCCAGTCACTCAGACCATCACCAGTCCAGCCCTATCCAGACTCAGCCCTATCCAGACCATTCACCCAGTCCAGTCACTCAGCCCTATCCAGACCATTCACCCAGTCCTATCCAGACCATTCACCCAGTCCAGTCACTCAGCCCTATCCAGACCATTCACCCAGTCCAGTCACTCAGCCCTATCCAGACCATTCACCCAGTCCAGTCATTCAGCCCTATCCAGACCATTCACCCAGTCCAGTCACTCAGCCCTATCCAGTTCACCCAGTCCAGTCACTCAGCCCTATCCAGACCATTCACCCAGTCCAGTCACTCAGCCCTATCCAGACCATTCACCCAGTCCAGTCACAGCCCTATCCAGACCATTCATTCACCCAGTCCAGTCACTCAGCCCTATCCAGACCATTCACCCAGTCCAGTCACTCAGCCCTATCCAGACCATTCACCTAGTCCAGTCACTCAGCCCTATCAGACCATTCACCCAGTCCAGTCATTCAGCCCTATCCAGACCATTCACCTAGTCCAGTCACTCAGCCCTATCCAGACCATTCACCCAGTCCAGTCAGCCCACCAGACAGTCCAGTCACTCAGCCCTATCCAGACCATTCACCCAGTCCAGTCATCCAGCCCTATCCAGACCATTCACCCAGTCCAGTCACTCAGCCCTATCCAGACCATTCACCTAGTCCAGTCACTCAGCCCTATCCAGACCATTCACCCAGTCCAGTCACTCAGCCCTATCCAGACCATTCACCTAGTCCAGTCACTCAGCCCTATCCAGACCATTCACCCAGTCCAGTCACTCAGTCCTATCCAGACCAGTCACCCAGTCCAGTCATCAGACCATTCAGTCCAGTCCAGTCACTCAGCCCTATCCAGACCATTCACCCAGTCCAGTCACCCTCAGCCCTATCCAGACCATTCACCCAGTCCAGCCACCAGACTCTATCACTCAGCCCTACCAGACCATTCACCCAGTCCAGTCACTCAGCCCTATCCAGACCATTCACCCAGTCCAGTCACTCAGCCCTATCCAGACCATTCACCCAGCCCAGTCACTCAGCCCTATCCAGACCATTCACCCAGTCCAGTCACTCAGTCCTATCCAGACCATTCACCCAGTC
>NW_025747481.1:0-55593 GCF_021184085.1 Oncorhynchus gorbuscha | reverse complement strand
GTTGTGTATTACACCACCAGTCCCCCAGGGGGCAGTAGTCCTGTGAGGAGGAGGAGGAAGAGGAGGTGTCTATATTAACTATGTGTTGTTGTGTATTACACCACCAGTCCCCCAGGGGGCAGTAGTCCTGTGAGGAGGAGGAGGAAGAGGAGGTGTCTATATTAACTATGTGTTGTTGTGTATTACACCACCAGTCCCCCAGGGGGCAGTAGTCCTGTGAGGAGGAGGAGGAGGAGGAGGTGTCTATATTAACTATGTGTTGTGTATTACATCACCAGTCCCCCAGGGGGCAGTAGTCCTGTGAGGAGGAGGAGGAGGAGGAGGAGGTGTCTATATTAACTATGTGTTGTTGTGTATTACACCACCAGTCCCCCAGGGGGCAGTAGTCCTGTGAGGAGGAAGAGGAGGAAGAGGAGGTGTCTATATTAACTATGTGTTGTGTATTACATCACCAGTTCCCAGGGGGGCAGTAGTCCTGTGAGGAGGAGGAGGAGGGAGGTGTCTAAGGCTAACTATGTATGTGTGTATTACACTACCAGTTCCTCCAGGGGGCAGTAGTCCTGTGAGGAGGAGGAGGAGGTTTATATTAACTATGTGTTGTTGTGTATTACACCACCTGTGCCCCAGGGGCAGTAGTCCTGTGAGGAGAGTGAGGAGGAAGAGGAGGTGTCTATATTAACTATGTGTTGTGTATTACATCACCAGTCCCAGGGGGCAGTAGTCCTGTGAGGAGGAGGAGGAGGAGGAGGTGTCTATATTAACTATGTGTTGTGTATTACACACCAGTCCTCCAGGGGGCAGTAGTCCTGTGAGGAGGAGGAGGGGAGGTGTCTATATTAACTATGTGTTTGTTGTGTATTACACCACCAGTCCTCCCAGGGGCAGTAGTCCTGTGTGTGGCGATGGATCAGAGGGCAGAGCAGAGCAGAGGAAGACTGTCGTTAAAACACTGGAGGAATACACCAATGACACTCAGCACCTGCTGACGGTCACATAGTCCTCATTCAGGTCAGAGACACACAGCTCTACACCTGTTAGACTAGACACCTGTTAGACTAGTACTCACACAGCTCTACACCTGTTAGACTAGATAGTACTCACACAGCTCTACACCTGTTAGACTAGATAGTACTCACACAGCTCTACACCTGTTAGACTAGATAGTACTCATACAGCTCTACACCTGTTAGACTATATAGTACTCACACAGCTCTACACCTGTTAGACTAGATAGTACTCATACAGCTCTACACCTGTTAGACTAGATAGTACTCACACAGACTAGATAGTACTCTACACCTGTTAGACTAGATAGTTCTCACACAGCTCTACACCTGTTAGACTGTTAGACTGATAGTACTCATACAGCTCTACACCTGTTAGACTAGATAGTACTCTGTGATAGTACTACAGCTCTACACCTGTTAGACTAGATAGTACTCATACAGCTCTACACCTGTTAGACTAGATAGTACTCAGGAGACACAGCTCTACACTGTTAGACTAGATAGTACTCATACAGGAGACACACAGCTCTACACCTGTTAGACTAGATAGTACTCATACAGCTCTACAACTGTTAGACTAGATAGTACTCACACAGCTCTACACCTGTTAGACTAGATAGTACTCATACAGCTCTACACCTGTTAGACTAGATAGTACTCATACAGCTCTACACCTGTTAGACTAGATAGTACTCACACAGCTCTACACCTGTTAGACTAGATAGTACTCATACAGGAGACAAAGCTCTACACCTGTTAGACTAGATAGTACTCATACAGCTCTACACCTGTTAGACTAGATAGTACTCATACAGGAGACACAGCTCTACACCTGTTAGACTAGATAGTACTCACACAGCTCTACACCTGTTAGACTAGATAGTACTCATACAGGAGACACACAGCTCTACACCTGTTAGACTAGATAGTACTCACACAGGAGACACACAGCTCTACATCTGTTAGACTAGATAGTACTCATACAGGAGACACACAGCTCTACACCTGTTAGACTAGATAGTACTCATACAGGAGACACACAGCTCTACACCTGTTAGACTAGATAGTACTCATACAGCTCTACACCTGTTAGACTAGATAGTACTCACACAGGAGACACACAGCTCTACACCTGTTAGACTAGAGAGGCACTAGATAGTACTCACACAGGACACCTGTTAGACTAGATAGTACACAGCTCTACACCTGTTAGACTAGATAGTACTCACACAGCTCTACACCTGTTAGACTAGATAGTACTCACACAGCTCTACACCTGTTAGACTAGATAGTACTCATACAGGAGACACACAGCTCTACACCTGTTAGACTAGATAGTACTCATACAGCTCTACACCTGTTAGACTAGATAGTACTCATACAGCTCTACAACTGTTTGACTAGATAGTACTCACACAGCTCTACACCTGTTAGACTAGATAGTACTCATACAGGAGACACAGCTCTACACCTGTTAGACTAGATAGTACTCACACAGCTCTACACCTGTTAGACTAGATAGTACTCACACAGCTCTACACCTGTTAGACTAGATAGTACTCACACAGCTCTACACCTGTTAGACTAGATAGTACTCATACAGGTCTACACCTGTTAGACTAGATAGTACTCATACAGGAGACACAGCTCTACACCTGTTAGACTAGATAGTACTCATACAGGTCAGAGACACACAGCTCTACACCTGTTAGACTAGATAGTACTCACACAGCTCTACACCTGTTAGACTAGATAGTACTCATACAGCTCTACACCTGTTAGACTAGATAGTACTCATACAGGAGACACCTGTTAGACTAGATAGTACTCATACAGGAGACACAGCTCTAAACCTGTTAGACTAGATAGTACTCATACAGGAGAGACACAGCTCTACACCTGTTAGACTAGATAGTACTCACACAGGTCAGAGACACACAGCTCTACACCTGTTAGACTAAATAGTACTCACACAGCTCTACACCTGTTAGACTAGATAGTACTCACACAGGTCAGTTAGACAGATAGTACACAGCTCTACACCTGTTAGACTAGATAGTAGGTCAGAGACACACAGCTCTACACCTGTTAGACTAGATAGTACTCACACAGCTCTACACCTGTTAGACTAAGATAGTACTCACACAGCTCTACACCTGTTAGACTAGATAGTACTCATACAGGAGACACAGCTCTACACCTGTTAGACTAGATAGTACTCATACAGCTCTACACCTGTTAGACTAGACTAGATAGTACTCACACAGCTCTACACCTGTTAGACTAGATAGTACTCATACAGCTCTACACCTGTTAGACTAGATAGTACTCATACAGCTCTACACCTGTTAGACTAGATAGTACTCATACAGGAGACACAGCTCTACACCTGTAAGACTAGATAGTACTCACACAGCTCTACACCTGTTAGACTAGATAGTACTCACACAGCTCTACACCTGTTAGCCTAGATAGTACTCACACAGCTCTACACCTGTTAGACTAAATAGTACTCATACAGGAGACACACAGCTCTACACCTGTTAGACTAGATAGTACTCACACAGCTCTACACCTGTTAGACTAGATAGTACTCACACAGCTCTACACCTGTTAGTCTAGATAGTACTCATACAGGAGACACACAGCTCTACACCTGTTAGACTAGATAGTACTCATACAGGAGACACACAGCTCTACACCTGTTAGACTAGATAGTACTCATACAGCTCTACACCTGTTAGACTAGATAGTACTCACACAGCTCTACACCTGTTAGACTAGATAGTACTCAAATCAAATCAAATCAAATCAAATTTATTTATATAGCCCTTCGTACATCAGCTGATATCTCAAAGTGCTGTACAGAAACCCAGCCTACACCTGTTAGACTAGATACAGCTCTACACCTGTTAGACTAGATAGTACTCACACAGCTCTACACCTGTTAGACTAGATAGTACTCATACAGCTCTACACCTGTTAGACTAGATAGTACTCACACAGCTCTACACCTGTTAGACTAGATAGTACTCATACAGGAGACACCTGTTAGACTAGATAGTACTCATACAGGAGACACAGCTCTACACCTGTTAGACTAGATAGTACTCACACAGGAGACACACAGCTCTACATCTGTTAGACTAGATAGTACTCATACAGGTCTACACCTGTTAGACTAGATAGTACTCATACAGGTCTACACCTGTTAGACTAGATAGTACTCACACAGCTCTACACCTGTTAGACTAGATAGTACTCATACAGCTCTACACCTGTTAGACTAGATAGTACTCACACAGCTCTACACCTGTTAGACTAGATACTACTCATACAGCTCTACACCTGTTAGACTAGATAGTACTCACACAGCTCTACACCTGTTAGACTAGATAGTACTCATACAGCTCTACACCTGTTAGACTAGATAGTACTCACACAGCTCTACACCTGTTAGACTAGATAGTACTCACACAGCTCTACACCTGTTAGACTAGATAGTACTCACACAGCTCTACACCTGTTAGACTAGATAGTACTCATACAGCTCTACACCTGTTAGACTCACATAGCTCTACACCTGTTAGACTAGATAGTACTCATACAGGTCAGACACATCTCTACACCTGTTAGACTAGATAGTACTCATACAGCTCTACACCTGTTAGACTAGATAGTACTCACACAGCTCTACACCTGTTAGACTAGATAGTACTCACACAGCTCTACACCTGTTAGACTGGATAGTACTCATACAGGTCAGAGACACAGCTCTACACCTGTTAGACTAGATAGTACTCATACAGCTCTACACCTGTTAGACTAGATAGTACTCATACAGGAGACACAGCTCTACACCTGTTAGACTAGATAGTACTCATACAGGTCAGAGACACAGCTCTACACCTGTTAGACTAGATAGTACGCATACAGCTCTATACCTGTTAGACTAGATAGTACTCATACAGGAGACACAACTCTACACCTGTTAGACTAGATAGTACTCATACAGGAGACACACAGCTCTACACCTGTTAGACTAGATAGTACTCATTCAGGTCAGAGACACAGCTCTACACCTGTTAGACTAGATAGTACTCATACAGCTCTACACCTGTTAGACTAGATAGTACTCATACAGCTCTATACCTGTTAGACTAGATAGTACTCATACAGGAGACACAAAGCTCAGACGTGTTCTTCTCTCCTCGTCCAGGTTCCTCGCTCCAAGTGGGAGAAGGAGGACTACGAATCAGAGGAAGAGGAAGGAGGAAGGGTCAGGGTTCAACTCCGCCCCTTGCTCACCCCCTCTCTCCCTTTCTCCCCTGGACCCCACATCACCGTGACGACGGAGACGGAGGCAGGGCGAAGGAAAGAGAGGGACTGTACCTTTCCCAAGCCAGAGAGAACTATGCCCCCCTCTAGTGGCAGAGACAGAGAAGACGGCCTGCAGGACGGAGGAAAACACTCCGGAGACCCCATCCCTCCTGAGAAAGACGGAGAGACGGAGAGAGAGAGAGATCAGTTAAAGGAAAAGGAGCTGGAGAGGGATAAAGAACGGGACAGAGAGCGGGGGAAAGAGAGAGAAAGAGAGAGGGAACACAGCCGTGCTTCTGACAAAGATATGGACAGACCGAGAAAGATTCCTCTTCCTCTCAGCGGCCGGAGAGGAGAGCGAGAGAAGGAGAGAGACTGGGGAGAGAGGGATCGACCACATGAGTGAGAAGAGCTCCTCTCAGCGGCCGGAGAGGAGAGCGAGAGAAGGAGAGAGGACTGGGGAGAGAGGGAGCGACCACATCAGTGAGAAGAGCTCCTCTCAGCGGCCGGAGAGGAGAGAGAGAGAAGGAGAGAGGACTGGGGAGAGAGGGAGCGACCACATCAGTGAGAAGAGCTCCTCTCAGCGGCTGGAGCGAGAGAGAAGAGAGAGAGAGAGGAGGAGAGAGGACTGGGGAGAGAGGGATCGACCACAGTGAGAAGAGCTCCTCTCAGCGGCCGGAGCGAGAGAGAAGAGAGAGAGGAGGAGAGAGACTGGGGAGAGAGAGGGAGCGACCACAGTGAGAAGAGCTCCTCTCAGAGGCCGGAGCGAGAGAGGAGAGAGAGGGAGGAGAGAGGACTGGGGAGAGAGGAGCGACCACAGCAGTGAGAAGAGCTCCTTCCTCCTCACACTCTTACTCACGAGATCGTAAACCTTTTTCTTCTTCCAGGGACCACAAAGCGACCTCTGACCCCAGAGCCAGGGAGCACAGAGACCACAAACATAAAGACCACAACGACCAGAACTCCTCCACCAACTCCACTGACCGTAGACCACTAGACGACCATGAGACCACCAGAGAACGCAGAGACCGCCTCGACCCCAAACAGAAAGACCACAGAGAGCTCGGCAGTGCCTCTCCAGTCTCCAAGAGAGCCTCACCCCCATCGGACCCCTCGTCCTCCAGCACCCAGAGATCTCAGGGAAGCTCTGAGCCCACCGGACCTAGCGAAAGCAGCCCTGGCAGGGATACGACGCAGGGCAGATACCCCTCTCCTCAGGTCTCCATCTCCGTGGAGAGCCAGTCCGGGAGAGGGAAGGCTGAGGGAGAAGAGCCCAGAGTAGAGCGCTCCTCAGCGGAGAGACAGAGCCAGCAGGCCAGCCTAGGAAACCTAGAGAAGGAGATGAGTGGTGGAAAGCCCCACCAACACCCAGCCTCACTCCTACAGCCCCCCAGGACTGACAACAGGGCAGGGGTGCCCAGAGCTGTCAGAGAGAGAGAGAGAAAGAAAGAGAGAGAGAGTGGCAGGTGCAAAAGATGAGGGAGAAGATGGAGAAGGAGAGAGATGAGGAGGGAGATAAAGAGGTCGATAGGGAGAAGGAGAGAGAGAGAGGGGTCGATAGGGAGAAGGAGAGAGAGAGAGGGGTCGATAGGGAGAAGGAGAGAGAGAGAGGGGTCGATAGGGAGAAGGAGAGAGAGAGGGGGGTCGATAGGGAGAAGGAGAGAGAGAGAGGGGTCGATAGGGAGAAGGAGAGAGAGAGGGGGGTCGATAGGGAGAAGGAGAGAGAGAGGGGGTCGATAGGGAGAAGGAGAGAGAGAGGGGGTTGATAGGGAGAAGGAGAGAGAGAGGGGGGGGTCGATAGGGAGAAGGAGAGAGAGAGGGGGGTCGATAGGGAGAAGGAGAGAGAGAGGGGGTCGATAGGGAGAAGGAGAGAGAGAGGGGGTCGATAGGGAGAAGGAGAGAGAGAGGGGGGTCGAGAAGGGAGAAGAAGAGAGAGAGAAATGGGTGGGTAGGGAGAAGGAGAGAGGGAGGGAGAACCCTAAAGTCAGACCTCCTCCCTCGGTCCCTTCCAGACCCTCCATCGGTCCCTTCCAGACCCCCTCCCTCGGTCCCTTCCAGACCCCTCCCTCGGGTCCCTTCCAGACCCCTCCCTCGGTCCCTTCTTCCAGACCCCCTCCCCTCGGTCCCTTCTTCCAGACCCCTCCCTCGGTCCCTTCTTCCAGACCTCCTCCTGACCTGGTCAGAGAGACTGATGAGGCCTTCGAACCTGACTACAGCGAGGGAGAGATCTCAGAGGGGAGGAGGAAGGAGACAGAGCGCTGGAGGGAGAGAGAGCCCTGGAGGAGAGAGAGCGCTGGAGGAGAGAGAGAGCGCTGGAGGGAGAGAGCCCTGGAGGGAGAGAGAGCCCTGGAGAGAGAGAGCGCTGGAGGGAGAGAGAGCGCTGGAGGGAGAGATCTCAGAGGGGGAGGAGGAAGGAGACAGAGCGCTGGAGGGAGACAGAGCGCTGGAGGGAGAGAGAGCGCTGGAGGGAGAGAGAGCGCTGGAGGGAGAGAGAGCGCTGGAGGGAGAGAGAGCCCTGGAGGGAGAGAGAGCGCTGGAGGGAGAGAGAGCGCTGGAGGGAGAGAGAGCGCTGGAGGGAGAGAGAGCGCTGGAGGGAGAGAGAGCGCTGGAGGGAGAGAGAGCGCTGGAGGGAGAGAGAGCGCTGGAGGGAGAGAGAGCGCTGGAGGGAGAGAGAGCGCTGGAGGGAGAGAGAGCCCTGGAGGGAGAGAGAGCGCTGGAGGGAGAGAGAGCGGAGCATGGGGAGGGCAGCGGCAGAAGTCGTAGCAGCAGCGCCAGCTCTGTCGGTAGCCTGGGCAACAAGAAAGACAAGAAGAAGAAAGATAGAAAAGAGAAGAAGAAACAGAAGAAGAAGAAGAAGAAGAAGGATAGAAAGCAGAAGAGACAGGGAGCCTGGATGCTGAGGAGGAGAGTTCACGGGACTGAAACACAAACACAAGAAGAAGAACAAGGAGAAAGAGGACAATGAGAGAGAAGAAGAAGAAGAAGGAGGAGGAGAGAAGAGGAGAAGACCAAATGGCTAGCGTAGCCTTATGAGACGTTTTCGTTGTGAAGCGTTTTGACATGTTTCAGCCCAAGGCTCGTGGCCCCTAAACCTTATTCCCTAACTAGTGCACGACTTAAGGACAAGCCAAGTGTACTAAGAAGGGAATTGGGGGCCATTTTCAGAGGAAAAAGAGACTTGGTTTTGTTCCCTCTTGTAAAGGTCCTCAGAGAGGCATCACACAGCCTGTATTCCAAACACCTATTCCCTATATAGGGCCCTATATAGGGCACTACTATAGACCAGAGCCCTATTCCCTATATAGGGCAGAGCCCTATTCCCTATATAGGGCCCTATGTAGGGCACTACTATAGACCAGAGCCCTATTCCTATATAGGGCCCTATGTAGGGCACTACTATAGACCAGAGCCCTATTCCCTATATAGGGCCCTATGTAGGGGACGTGGGTGTTGTTTGTGACGGGACACCCGGTACTGTGGATCATAAAGAGGACTTAAAACCACTCTGCTCTGCAAGCTGCTCACTCTAGTTCAACACTTTATCTAAGGGGAGTTATTTTGTTTTTGTTTTTTCTTGCTGAGGATTTGAAATAATTTAATGAATTTAAAGGCTGATGTATAAAATACATATCATTATTTTTAGACTCTGCTAAAACAGAGGCTGTTTGCTTTGACGAGTCGGTTTACTTGAATGATGCTTCAAACTGTTTTTTTTTTTGTGTTTAAAATAAATAAATAAAAGGATGTAATTGCTAAACCTTGATTTGTCCCCCGTCCAACCTTGATTTGTCCCTCCTGTCCCCCCGTCCAACCTTGATTTGTCCCTCCTGTCCCCCCGTCCAACCTTGATTTGTCCCTCCTGTCCCCCGTCCAACCTTGATTTGTCCCTCCTGTCCCCCCGTCCAACCTTGATTTGTCCCTCCTGTCCCCCCGTCCAACCTTGATTTGTCCCTCCTGTCCCCCGTCCAACCTTGATTTGTCCCTCCTGTCCCCCCGTCCAACCTTGATTTGTCCCTCCTGTCCCCCCAACCTTGATTTGTCCCTCCTGTCCCCCCCGTCTAACCTTGATTTGTCCCTCCAGTCCCCAACCTTGATTTGTCCCTCCTGTCCCCCCGTCCAACCTTGATTTGTCCCTCCTGTCCCCCCCGTCCAACCTTGATTTGTCCCTCCTGTCCCCCCGTCCAACCTTGATTTGTCCCTCCTGTCCCCCCGTCCAACCTTGATTTGTCCCTCCAGTCCCCAACCTTGATTTGTCCCTCCAGTCCCCAACCTTGATTTGTCCCTCCTGTCCCCCCCGTCCACCCCACCCACCCCCTAGGTCTTTATGGAAGCGTTTCTACGACCTGGGATGGATCCCGAATAGCAACCAGTTCCCGATGTAGTGGACTATATACAGAATAGTGAACCGTTATGGACACACACACACAATATATACCATCTGATCAGATATGTACTCTAGAGTGAAAATACCATCTATATACATTCTCTAGAGTGAAAATACCATCTATATACATTCTCTAGAGTGAAAATACCATCTATATGCATTCTAGAGTGAAAATACCATCTATACATTCTCTAGAGTGAAAATACCATCTATATACATTCTAAAGTGAAAATACCATCTATATACATTCTCTAGAGTGAAAATACCATCTATATACATTCTCTAGAGTGAAAATACCATCTATATACATTCTCTAGAGTGAAAATACCATCTATATACATTCTAGAGTGAAAATACCATCTATATACATTCTCTAGAGTGAAAATACCATCTATATACATTCTAGAGTGAAAATACCATCTATATACATTCTCTAGAGTGAAAATACCATCTATATACATTCTCTAGTGAAAATACCATCTATATACATTCTCTAGAGTGAAAATACCATCTATCAGATATACATTCTCTAGAGTGAAAATACCATCTATATACATTCTCTATAAAATACCATCTATATACATTCTCTAGAGTGAAAATACCATCTATATACATTCTCTAGAGTGAAAATACCATCTATATACATTCTCTAGAGTGAAAATACCATCTATATACATTCTAAAGTGAAAATACCATCTATATACATTCTAGAGTGAAAATACCATCTATATGCATTCTAGAGTGAAAATACCATCTATATGCATTCTAGAGTGAAAATACCATCTATATACATTCTAAAGTGAAAATACCATCTATATACATTCTAGAGTGAAAATACCATCTATATGCATTCTAGAGTGAAAATACCATCTATATACATTCTCTAGAGTGAAAATACCATCTATATACATTCTCTAGAGTGAAAATACCATCTATATACATTCTCTAGAGTGAAAATACCATCTATATGCATTCTAGAGTGAAAATACCATCTATATACATTCTCTAGAGTGAAAATACCATCTATATACATTCTCTAGAGTGAAAATACCATCTATATACATTCTCTAGAGTGAAAATACCATATTTTCATATCAGATATACATTCTCTAGTGAAAATACCATCTATATACATTCTCTAGAGTGAAAATACCATATTTTCATATCAGATATACATTCTCTAGTGAAAATACCATCTATATACATTCTCTAGAGTGACAATACCATCTATATACATTCTCTAGAGTGAAAATACCATCTATATGCATTCTAGAGTGAAAATACCATCTATATGCATTCTAGAGTGAAAATACCATCTATATGCATTCTAGAGTGAAAATACCATCTATATGCATTCTAGAGTGAAAATACCATCTATATACATTCTAGAGTGAAAATACCATCTATATGCATTCTAGAGTGAAAATACCATCTATATACATTTTCTAGAGTGAAAATACCATCTATATGCATTCTAGAGTGAAAATACCATCTATATACATTCTCTAGAGTGAAAATACCATCTATATACATTCTCTAGAGTGAAAATACCATCTATATACATTCTCTAGTGAAAATACCATCTATATACATTCTAGAGTGAAAATACCATCTATATACATTCTAGAGTGAAAATACCATCTATATGCATTCTAGAGTGAAAATACCATCTATATACATTCTCTAGAGTGAAAATACCAACTATATACATTCTAGAGTGAAAATACCATCTATATACATTCTAGAGTGAAAATACCATCTATATACATTCTAGAGTGAAAATACCATCTATATACATTCTCTAGAGTGAAAATACCATCTATATACATTCTCTAGAGTGAAAATACCATCTATCATATCAGATATACATTCTCTAGAGTGAAAATACCATCTATATACATTCTCTAGAGTGAAAATACCATCTATATACATTCTCTAGAGTGAAAATACCATATTTTCATATCAGATATACATTTTCTAGAGTGAAAATACAATATTCATATCAGATATACATTCTCTAGAGTGAAAATACCATCTATATACATTCTCTAGAGTGAAAATACCATCTATATACATTCTCTAGAGTGAAAATACCATCTATATGCATTCTAGAGTGAAAATACCATCTATATACATTTTCTAGAGTGAAAATACCATCTATATACATTCTAGAGTGAAAATACCATCTATATACATTCTCTAGAGTGAAAATACCATCTATATACATTCTCTAGAGTGAAAATACCATCTATATGCATTCTAGAGTGAAAATACCATCTATATACATTTTCTAGAGTGAAAATACCATCTATATACATTCTCTAGAGTGAAAATACCATCTATATGCATTCTAGAGTGAAAATACCATCTATATACATTTTCTAGAGTGAAAATACCATCTATATACATTCTATAGAGTGAAAATACCATCTATATACATTCTCTAGAGTGAAAATACCATCTATATACATTTTCTAGAGTGAAAATACCATCTATATACATTCTAGAGTGAAAATACCATCTATATACATTCTCTAGAGTGAAAATACCATCTATATACATTCTCTAGAGTGAAAATACCATCTATATGCATTCTAGAGTGAAAATACCATCTATATACATTTTCTAGAGTGAAAATACCATCTATATACATTCTCTAGAGTGAAAATACCATCTATATGCATTCTAGAGTGAAAATACCATCTATATACATTTTCTAGAGTGAAAATACCATCTATATACATTCTCTAGAGTGAAAATACCATCTATATACATTTTCTAGAGTGAAAATACCATCTATATACATTCTCTAGAGTGAAAATACCATCTATATACATTCTAGAGTGAAAATACCATCTATATACATTCTCTAGAGTGAAAATACCATCTATATACATTCTAGAGTGAAAATACCATCTATATACAGACTAGAGTGAAAATACCATCTATATACATTCTCTGTGAAAATACCATCTATATACATTCTAGAGGAAAATACCATCTATATACATTTTCTAGAGTGAAAATACCATCTATATACATTCTCTAGAGTGAAAATACCATCTATACATTCTCTAGAGTAAAATACCATCTATATACATTCTCTAGAGTGAAAATACCATCTATATACATTCTCTAGAGTGAAAATACCATCTATATACATTCTAGAGTGAAAATACCATCTATATACATTCTCTAGAGTGAAAATACCATCTATATACATTCTAGAGTGAAAATACCATCTATATACATTCTCTAGAGTGAAAATACCATCTATATACATTCTAGAGTGAAAATACCATCTATATACATTCTCTAGAGTGAAAATACCATCTATATACATTCTCTAGAGTGAAAATACCATCTATATACATTCTCTAGGTGAAAATACCATCTATATACATTCTCTAGAGTGAAAATACCATCTATATAGTTTCTCTAGAGTGAAAATACCATCTATATACATTCTCTAGAGTGAAAATACCATCTATATACATTCTCTAGAGTGAAAATACCATCTATAGGATTCTCTAGAGTGAAAATACCATCTTTCATATCAGATATACTGTCTCTATAGTGATAACGTGTCGGATGAGGACGAAAAGCACTATCGAGATGTAAATGAATGTTACTCTGCTGTCTACAGACTGACCTAGAGGTAGTTGTGGGTCTATATTACTCTGCTGTCTACAGACTGAGCTAGAGGTAGTTGTGGGTCTATATTACTCTGCTGTCTGCAGACTGAGCTAGACTGACCTAGAGGTAGTTGTGGGTCTATATTACTCTGCTGTCTACAGACTGACTGACTAGCTAGCTGTCTACAGACTGACCTAGAGAATAGTTTGGGTCTATATTACTCTGCTGTCTACAGACTGACCTAGAGGTAGTTGTGGGTCTATATTACTCTGCTGTCTACAGACTGAGCTAGACTGACCTAGAGGTAGTTGTGGGTCTATATTACTCTGCTGTCTACAGACTGAGCTAGACTGACCTAGAGGTAGTTGTGGGTCTATATTACTCTGCTGTCTACAGACTGACCTAGAGGTAGTTGTGGGTCTATATTACTCTGCTGTCTACAGACTGAGCTAGACTGACCTAGAGGTAGTTGTGGGTCTATATTACTCTGCTGTCTACAGACTGAGCTAGACTGACCTAGAGGTAGTTGTGGGTCTATATTACTCTGCTGTCAACAGACTGAGCTAGACTGACCTAGGGGTAGTTGTGGGTCTATATTTTGCAAAAGTACTTCCCAAAATTCACCAGATATCCAGAAATCCCAGGTTGTAGGATTCCCAGATTCCCTTCCCTTCTTGATTTCAGGAATCTGGGATTAATATATATATATATAATAAAATAAAATATATAGGGGGGGGACATGTCTTATGGCACCTGAATTATATTTACACAATTATGCCAATCTGTGAATGTTGTTGTTAGTTGAGCTGGGGGTAGAGATGCACTGTAAAAGGTTCGGTGCACTGTGAAGATCCATCTGTTACCTGGTTTTCTGCAAGGACCTCTGTTTTCATTTAAACTACCAGCTGAAGGAATAGTTTTCTGCAAGGACCTCTGTTTTCATTTAAACTACCAGCTGAAGGAATTACCGGAGGGACTTTTTTTTCCCCCTCTTGTTTTGAAGATAATAATAATAATAAAAACATTCTGCAAAAAAAAAAAAAAATGTTCTCCATTTTCTTTGTTCTTCACTTTTAGTTTTTTTTTTACCCAGAAATCAAAGGTGCTTCAAATGTGGATCACTTTATATTAAGGGTCTGTAGTTTATATTAAGGGACTGTAGTTTATATTAAGGGTCTGTAGTTTATATTAAGGGACTGTAGTTTATATTAAGGGTCTGTAGTTTATATTAAGGGACTGTAGTTTATATTAAGGGACTGTAGTTTATATTAAGGGACTGTAGTTTATATTAAGGGTCTGTAGTTTATATTAAGGGTCTGTAGTTTATATTAAGGGACTGTAGTTTATATTAAGGGTCTGTAGTTTATATTAAGGGTCTGTAGTTTATATTAAGGGACTGTAGTTTATATTAAGGGTCTGTAGTTTATATTAAGGGTCTGTAGTTTATATTAAGGGACTGTAGTTTATATTAAGGGTCTGTAGTTTATATTAAGGGTCTGTAGTTTATATTAAGGGACTGTAGTTTATATTAAGGGTCTGTAGTTTATATTAAGGGACTGTAGTTTATATTAAGGGTCTGTAGTTTATATTAAGGGTCTGTAGTTTATATTAAGGGACTGTAGTTTATATTAAGGGTCTGTAGTTTATATTAAGGGTCTGTAGTTTATATTAAGGGACTGTAGTTTATATTAAGGGTCTGTAGTTTATATTAAGGGTCTGTAGTTTATATTAAGGGACTGTAGTTTATATTAAGGGTCTGTAGTTTATATTAAGGGACTGTAGTTTATATTAAGGGTCTGTAGTTTATATTAAGGGTCTGTAGTTTATAATAAGGGTCTGTAGTTTATATTAAGGGTCTGTAGTTTATACTAAGGTTTATATTAAGGGTCTAGTTTAAGGGTCTGTAGTTTATATTAAGGGTCTGTAGTTTATATTTGTAACGAAGTTCGTCTGTTGTTTGAAGAGAGTCAGACCGAAATGCAGCGTGTAGGTTACTCATGACTTTTAATGAAGATAATGTGGTACATGAAATAACTGAAGAAGAAAACAACAAACGAGTGAAACTAATTACAGCCTATCTGGTGACTAACACAGAGACAGGTACAATCACCCACGAAATACAACGCGCACTCAGGCTACCTAAATACGGTTCCCAATCCGAGACAACGAGAATCAGCTGACTCCAATTAGGAATCGCCTCAGGCAGCCAAGCCTAACTAGACACACCCCTAATAATACACACTCCCAATTAATACAAACCCCAATACGAAATACAACATATAAACCCATGTCACACCCTGGCCTACCCAAACATATAACAAAAACACAAGATACAATGACCAAGGCGTGACAATATTAAGGGTCTGTAGTTTATATTAAGGTTTATATTAAGGGTCTGTAGTTTATATTAAGGTTTATATTAAGGGTCTGTAGTTTATATTAAGGGTCTGTAGTCGTCGACTCGTAATGCCCATTTTAATCGGATGAAAAATATGGACCCACCAGTCGACGACAACAGAACGGTCCCACCTGAGGAAAAGGAATAGACCCACCAGTCGACGACAACAGAACGGTCCCACCTGAGGAAAAGGAATAGACCCACCAGTCGACGACAACAGAACGGTCCCACCTGAGGAAAAGGAATAGATCCACCAGTCGACAACAGAACGGCCCCACCTGAGGAAAAGGAATGGACCACCAGTCGACAACAGAACGGCCCCACCTGAGGAAAAGGAATGGACCACCAGTCGACAACAGAACGGCCCCACCTGAGGAATAGGAATAGATCCACCAGTCGACAACAGAACGGTCCCACCTGAGGAAAAGGAATGGACCACCAGTCGACAACAGAACGGCCCCACCTGAGGAATAGGAATAGATCCACCAGTCGACAACAGAACGGTCCCACCTGAGGAAAAGGAATGGACCACCAGTCGACAACAGAATGGTCCCACCTGAGGAATAGGAATAGATCCACCAGTCGACGACAACAGAACGGTCCCACCTGAGGAATAGGAATAGATCCACCAGTCGACGACAACAGAACGGTCCCACCTGAGGAAAAGGAATAGATCCACCAGTCGACAACAGAACGATTCCCACCTGAGGAAAAGGAATAGATCCACCAGTCGACAACAGAACGATTCCCACCTGAGGAAAAGGAATAGATCCACCAGTCGACAACAGAACGGTCCCACCTGAGGAAAAGGAATAGATCCACCAGTCGACGACAACAGAACGGTTCCACCTGAGGAAAAATGTTCAAGTATTGACATAGCAGGTTTTAAAAGTGCATTTAACATGTTTGTCCTGCAAGTAACATTGACGTTTTCAATTCTGAACGCACGAGGAAGGCCTTGGTCTCGATTGAAATGTACTGTAGGCTACTGTGTGACCAGCTACTAACCTAACGTAGCAGGCTAGCTGGCTGTAGATTACTGTGTAGACCAGCTACTAACCTAACGTAGCAGGTTAGCTGGCTACAGGCACCATAACGTTAGGCTGGCTGTAGACTACTGTGTAGACCAGCTACTAACCTAACGTAGCAGGCTAGCTGGCTGTAGGCTACTGTGTAAACCAGCTACTAACCTAACGTAGCAGGCTAGCTGGCTGTAGACTACTGTGAAGACCAGCTACTAACCTAACGTAGCAGGTTAGCTGGCTACAGGCACCATAACGTTAGGCTGGCTGTAGACTACTGTGTAGACCAGCTACTAACCTAACGTAGCAGGCTAGCTGGCTGTAGGCTACTGTGTAAACCAGCTACTAACCTAACGTAGCAGGCTAGCTGGCTGTAGACTACTGTGTAAACCAGCTACTAACCTAACGTAGCAGGCTAGCTGGCTGTAGACTACTGTGAAGACCAGCTACTAACCTAACGTAGCAGGCTAGCTGGCTGTAGGCTACTGTGTAAACCAGCTACTAACCTAACGTAGCAGGCTAGCTCGCTGTAGATTACTGTGTAGACCAGCTACTAACCTAACGTAGCAGGCTAGCTGGCTGTAGGCTACTGTGTAAACCAGCTACTGACCTAACGTAGCAGGCTAGCTGGCTGTAGACTACTGTGTAAACCAGCTACTGACCTAATGTAGCAGGCTAGCTGGCTGTAGACTACTGTGTAAACCAGCTACTAACCTAACGTAGCAGGCTAGCTGGCTACAGGCACCATAACGTTAAGGCTGGCTATAAACTACATTTACTGTGGAGCAAGTGTAACCGATGTGAAATGCCTAGCTAGTTAGCAGTGTGCGCTAATAGCGTTTCAATCGGTGACGTCACTCGCTATTGAGACCTTGAAGTAGTTGTTTCCCTCTTTGCCCTGCAAAGGGCCGCGGCTTTTGTGGAGCGATGGGTAACGATGCTTCGTGGGTGTCAGTTGTTGATGTGTGCAGAGGGTCCCTGGTTCGAGCCTAGGTAGTGGAGAGGAGAGGGACGGGAAGCAATACTGTTACACAGGGGCTCCCAAATCTTCCCACTTCCAGCAGGGGGGCAACATCCTATTTTGTCTGCAAGACAAAGGAGCTGATGGTGGACAACAGGAAAAGGAGGGCAGAGTGGGGCGTCCCCATCCACAGGACTGTAGAGGAGAGTTCATTACTAAGGATTTAACATGGTCCACACACACACCCACACAGGGCACGACAACACCTCTTCCCCCCCAGGAGGCTGAAAAGATTTGCCATAAGGCTCTCGGATCCTCAGAGTTCTACAGCTGCGCCATCGAGAGCATCTTGATTATCACCCGGTACATCACTGGGGCCAAGCATCCTGCCTTCCAGGACCTCTCTATACCAGGCGGTGTCAGAGGAAGGCCCTATGAATTGTCAAAGACTCCAGCCTCCCAAGTTATAGACTGTTCTCTCTGCTGCCGCACGGCAAGCGGTACCGGAGCACCAAGTCAGGAACCAACAGGACCCTGAACAGCTTCTATCCCCAAGACATAAGACTCCTAAACAGGACCCTGAACAGCTTCTACCCCCCAAGACATAAGAATGATAAACAGCTTCTACCCCCCAAGACATAAGACTCCTAAACAGGACCCTGAACAGCTTCTACCCCCCAAGACATAAGACTGATAAACAGCTTCTACCCCCAAAGACATAAGACTGATAAACAGCTTCTACCCCCAAAGACATAAGAATGATAAACAGCTTCTACCCCCAAAGACATAAGACTGATAAACACCTTCTACCCCCCAAGACATAAGACTCCTAAACAGGACCCTGAACAGCTTCTACCCCCCAAGACATAAGACTCCTCAACAGGACTGATAAATGGCTACCCAGACTCCTCAACAGGACTGATAAATGGCTACCCAGACTCCTCAACAGGACTGATAAATGGCTACCTAGACTCCTCAACAGGACTGATAAATGGCTACATAGACTCCTCAACAGGACTGATAAATGGCTACCCAGACCACCTACATTGACCCTTTAAAAATAAAACCTAACTAGCACTGACTCTTGGCACACATACTTACAATGATCGCCATGTTATTTATTCAACACACACACACATACTTACAATGACGCCCCAACACACACACACATACTTACAATGACACCCCAACACACACCCACATACTTACAATGACGCCCCAACACACACACACACACACATACACACACATACTTACAATGACACCCCAACACACACAAAATATAACCATGTTATTTTAACTATCTATTACTAATGTTATTCACTGTGTATTCATTACTAATGTAGGGTATAAACCATGTACATGGACTCAGTACTGGTATAGAACCATGTTATTTATTCTATTCATTACTAATGTAGGGGTACATGGACTCAGTACTGGTATAGAACCATGTTATTTATTCTATTCATTACTAATGTAGGGGTACATGGACTCAGTACTGGTATAGAACCATGTTATTTATTCTATTCATTACTAATGTAGGGGTACATGGACTCAGTACTGGTATAGAACCATGTTATTTATTCTATTCATTACTAATGTAGGGGTACATGGACTCAGTACTGGTATAGAACCATGTTATTTAAACTTGTTATCATTACTATTTCTATATATTGTTTTATCTTTAACTCTGTATTGTTGTAAAAAATACCTAATGTAGGGGTACATGTAAGTAAAGCATTTTACTGTTGGTCTATAAAATGTGATTTGATCTCATTAAAACAACATCTATATTCTAGTGTTTTTTTTCTCTCCTTGTAATATTTAATCAACACAATACTCTACCTCTCTACGCCTACCTAACTTATCACTAGATCTTTCAGCTATAGGAAAGACCAGTCCTGCCAGGATTTTCGTGGAGGGTTTTTTTTGTGTGTGATATTTGCGGACCAAAAAATGCATGATTTTGCTGCGGAAATTCTGTTATTTTGCATGTTGGCAGTATGCAATGATTTTGTTCAATTTATCACAAATGCGCTGACGAGGGGAAACGTTTCTTGACTTGATTCAACCATATTATGCGGTAAATTGTGCAGTGATTGGTTGAAATTGCGAGCCCTCTTTTTTTGTCGTGCGGTGATGGGTCAGTTTTATGCGACACGATTGTGACGATTTGACTGTTTTTTACAGAAATTGATTAGATTTGTAAACTCTTGCGTAATATGCGGGAATTGTTGATTTGGGGAAGAAAACACAAACATTTACGATAGCAGAATCCTGAAGGAACAGGGACAGACACAAGGAGATGAAACCTGATCCCGGAATAGCAGGTGATGTTGTGATGCTATTTTTTGGATTGTGTATTTCAGTCAGATTATAGTTCATGACTGATCCTTTTTTCTGTCTGTTCGACCGGTTTTATAGTTGTAGTGTTGACAGTCTAAAGGCTTTATAGTTTATAGTCTGTAGTGTTGACAGTCTAAAGGCTAGTTTATAGTTGTAGTGTTGACAGTCTAAAGGCTAGTTTATAGTTGTAGTGTTGACAGTCTAAAGACTAGTTTATAGTTGTAGTGTTGACAGTCTAAAGGCTAGTTTTATAGTTGTAGTGTTGACAGTCTAAAGACTAGTTTATAGTTGTAGTGTTGACAGTCTAAAGACTAGTTTATAGTTGTAGTGTTGACAGTCTAAAGACCAGTTTATAGTTGTAGTGTTGACAGTCTAAAGACTAGTTTATAGTTGTAGTGTTGACAGTCTAAAGACTAGTTTATAGTTGTAGTGTTGACAGTCTAAAGGCTAGTTTATAGTTGTAGTGTTGACAGTCTAAAGACTAGTTTATAGTTGTAGTGTTGACAGTCTAAAGACTAGTTTATAGTTGTAGTGTTGACAGTCTAAAGACTAAAGACTAGTTTATAGTTGTAGTGTTGACAGTCTAAAGACCAGTTTAGGCTGGTTTTATAGTTGTAGTGTTGACAGTCTAAAGACTAGTTTATAGTTGTAGTGTTGACAGTCTAAAGACTAGTTTATAGTTGTAGTGTTGACAGTCTAAAGGCTAGTTTATAGTTGTAGTGTTGACAGTCTAAAGACTAGTTTATAGTTGTAGTGTTGACAGTCTAAAGACTAGTTTATAGTTGTAGTGTTGACAGTCTAAAGACCAGTTTATAGTTGTAGTGTTGACAGTCTATAGTTGTAGTGTTGACAGTCTAAAGACTAGTTTATAGTTGTAGTGTTGACAGTCTAAAGGCTAGTTTATAGTTGTAGTGTTGACAGTCTAAAGACCAGTTTATAGTTGTAGTGTTGACAGTCTAAAGACTAGTTTATAGTTGTAGTGTTGACAGTCTAAAGACTAGTTTATAGTTGTAGTGTTGACAGTCTAAAGGCTAGTTTATAGTTGTAGTGTTGACAGTCTAAAGGCTAGTTTATAGTTGTAGTGTTGACAGTCTAAAGACTAGTGTTGACAGTCTAAAGACTAGTTTAGTTTATAGTTGTAGTGTTGACAGTCTAAAGACTAGTTTATAGTTGTAGTGTTGACAGTCTAAAGACTAGTTTATAGTTGTAGTGTTGACAGTCTAAAGACTAGTTTATAGTTGTAGTGTTGACAGTCTAAAGACTAGTTTATAGTTGTAGTGTTGACAGTCTAAAGACTAGTTTATAGTTGTAGTGTTGACAGTCTAAAGACTAGTTTATAGTTGTAGTGTTGACAGTCTAAAGACTAGCTAGTTTATAGTTGTAGTTGTTGACAGTCTAAAGACTAGTTTATAGTTGTAGTGTTGACAGTCTAAAGACTAGTTTATAGTTGTAGGAGCCAGTAGTCTAAAGACTAGTTTATAGTTATAGTGTTCACAGTCTAAAGACTAGTTTATAGTTGTAGTGTTGACAGTCTAAAGACCAGTTTTATAGTTGTAGTGTTGACAGTCTAAAGACCAGTTTATAGTTGTAGTGTTGACAGTCTAAAGACTAGTTTATAGTTGTAGTGTTGACAGTCTAAAGACTAGTTTATAGTTGTAGTGTTGACAGTCTAAAGACTAGTTTATAGTTGTAGTGTTGACAGTCTAAATACTAGTTTATAGTGCAACTGGGTCCTGGACTTCCTGACAGGCCGGCCTCCAGGTGGTGAGGGTAGGCAACAATAGTTGTAGTGTTGACATCTCCACTCCGCTGATCCTCAACACGGGGTAGCCCCACAAGGGTGTGTTCTGAGCCCTCTCCTGTACTCCTGTTCACCCATCGACTGCGTGGCCATGCACGCCTCCAACTCAATCATCAAGTTTGCGGACGACACAACAGTGGTAGGCTTGATTACCAACAACGACGAGACGGCCTACAGGGAGGAGGTGAGGGCCCTCGGAGTGTGGTGTCAGGAAAATAACCTCACACTCAACGTCAACAAAACTAAGGAGATGATTGTGGACTTCAGGAAACAGCAGAGGGAACACCCCCCCTATCCACATCGATGGAACAGTAGTGGAGAGGGTAGTAAGTTTTAAGTTCCTCGGCGTACACATCACAGACAAACTGAATTGGTCCACCCACACAGACAGCATCGTGAAGAAGGCGCAGCAGCGCCTTCAACCTCAGGAGCTGAAGAAATTTGGCTTGTCACTAAAAGCACTCACAAACCTCTACAGATGCACAATCGAGAGCATCCTGTCGGGCTGTATCACCGCCTGGTACGGCAACTGCTCCGCCCACAACCCGAAAGGCTCTCCAGAGGGTAGTGAGGTCTGCACAACGCATCACTGGGGGCAAACTACCTGCCCTCCAGGACACCTACACCACCCGATGTCACAGGAAGGCCATAAAGATCATCAAGGACAACAACCACCCGAGCCACTGCCTGTTCACCCCGCTATCATCCAGAAGGCGAGGTCAGTACAGGTGCATCAAAGCTGGGACCGAGAGACTGAAAAACAGCTTCAATCTCAAGGCCATCAGACTGTTAAACAGCCACCACTAACATTGAGTGGCTGCTGCCAACACACTGACTCAACTCCAGCCACTTTACTAATGGGAATTGATGTAAAATATATCACTAGCCACTTTAAACAATGCTACCTAATATAATGTTTACTTACCCTACATTATTCATCTCATATGTATACGTATATACTGTACTCTATATCATCTACTGCATCCTTATGTAATACATGTATCACTAGCCACTTTAACTATGCCACTTTGTTTACTTTGTCTACACACTCATCTCATATGTATATACTGTACTCGATACCATCTACTGTATGCTGCTCTGTACCATCACTCATTCATATATCCTTATGTACATGTTCCTTATCCCCTTACACTGTGTATAAGACAGTAGTTTTGGAATTGTTAGTTAGATTACTTGTTGGTTATTACTGCATTGTCGGAACTAGAAGCACAAGAATTTCGCTACACTCGCATTAACATCTGCTAACCATGTGTATGTGACAAATACAATTTGATTTGATTTAGTTGTAATGTTCACAGTCTGAAGACTAGTTTATAGTTGTAGGAGTCGCAGTCTAAAGACCAGTTTATAGTTGTAGTGTTGACAGTTTAAAGACTAGTTTTATAGTTGTAGTGTTGACAGTCTAAAGACTAGTTTATAGTTGTAGTGTTAACAGTCTAAAGACTAGTTTATAGTTGTAGTGTTGACAGTCTAAAGACCCGTTTATAGTTGTAGTGTTGACAGTCTAAAGACTAGTTTATAGTTGTAGTGTTGACAGTCTAAAGACTAGTTTATAGTTGTAGTGTTGACAGTCTAAAGACTAGTTTATAGTTGTAGGAATCGCAGTCTAAAGACCAGTTTATAGTTGTAGTGTTGACAGTCTAAAAACGAGTTTATAGTTGTAGTGTTGACAGTCTAAAGACTAGTTTATAGTTGTAGTGTTGTTGACAGTCTAAAAACGACTAGTTTATAGTTGTAGGAGTCGCAGTCTAAAGACCGTCTGTCGCAGTCTAAAGACTCTCTATCTCTCACAGAGTTGAAGAGATAGTGAGATAAGGGAGAGGAGTTGTTTTTTGTTGTTGCAGGCAGGTCAATGGTCACCTCATTGTGTTCTGTCACACACACACAAGGGTCTGAGTTATGCCATTCATAGACGCTAACTACCTTTAGCGCCTATCAACGATAGTGATAGTATCTTCTGACCGGGGGAGTGTTGCTGTAGTTGATAGGAGCTACACCAGGATGTCATCTCTCTTTCCCCACCTTCATCTATGATCTGAGTATTATCTTGTATAGACAGTCTGTCACCATCTCTGTCCGACACCCCCCTGATAACTCAACTTCACTTTAGGCTATTTTCCAGTGGTGGTAAAAGTATAGATACCTTAATAGAAAGTTTCTCAAGTAAAAGTCAAAGTCACCCAGTAAAATACTACTTGAGTCAAAGTCAAAGTCACCCAGTAAAATACTACTTTGAGTAAAAGTATTTGGTTCTAAATATACTTAAGTACCAAAAGTACATGTATAACTAATTTCAAATTCCTTCTTTTAAGCAGGCGGCACCATTTTTTAAATATATATTTTTTTATAGATAGCCAGGTGCACACTTCAACACTCAAGACATATTTGACAAAAGATGCATTTGTGTTTAGTTGATCACCTTGTATTTTTTATTTTTAACTTAACACTTATTTTCCTTAACAGCATTGTTGGTTTTAAGGGCTTGTAAAGGAAGCATCACACTGTTGCATTCGGCGCATGTGACAAACCAAATGTGATTTGATTAGCGCTATTGTTTTGTTGTCAATAACTTGCTGATAAGAACTTTTACTCTCTTATCAGCTCTTGGACTTTGGTAACCTTGCACCTACCGTTGTGTGAATGCTACTGTTATTAATCAACTTAGAACTCTTAAAACAAAACCCTATAGAATTTGAAGTAGTTGTATTTCTTCACGCAAACACTAGTTACCAGTAAGACTGTAGCTTGCTACTATAACTCCAGAGAAACTAGACTTTAGGCACTCCGCAGTGCTCTACTCCAAAGCGGCCATTTTGGGTCTGTGTGTGTCTCTGTGCGCCATTTTGGGTCTGTGTGTGTGTCTCTGTGCGCCATTTTGGGTCTGTGTGTGTGTGTGTGTGTGTGTGTGTGTGTGTGTGTGTGTGTGTGTGTGTGTGTGTGTGTGTGTGTGTGTGTGTGTGTGTGTGTGTTTTTTTGTGTGTGTGTGTGTGTCTCTGTGCGCCATTTTGGGTCTCTGTGTGTGTCTCTGTGCGCCATTTTGGGTCTCTGTGTGTGTCTCTGTGCGCCATTTTGGGGCTCTGTGTGTCTCTGTGCGCCTTCGAGAGGAAGTGGTGCAACTCATTTCCTGCAGCCCCCCGGAATACACACAGCGAGCAGAGGGGCAAAGCAGCAGCAACATAAAAAAAAAACATCTAAAAAAGGTTTGCGAGTGAAGGACAAATGGCTCTCCTTGTTAAAGCGACAAAAATGCATTGAATTTCTTTAGCCTTTTTTTATTTTTTAATTACAGCCGGCTTCCATTTCCACTCTGTTACACTTTACATGTTATGAGGTAAGGTTCTTTAAAAAAAGACGTTTTCCAGGTTGTGTAATCGTGCTTTTTTCCCCCCTAGCCAGTATCGGTGTGTTATGCTGCAGCTCACCGGGCAATCAGGGAAAGCTTGTCGTAGTTCAGTTTGCCCGCTGTTGGTTAGCATGTTAGCATATTAGCCCGCTTGTATTATCGTGTTAGCATGTTAGCATATTAGCCCGCTTGTATTATTATCGTGTTAGCATGTTAGCCCGTTGTATTAGCATGTTAGCATGTTAGCCCGCTTGTATTATCGTGTTAGCATGTTAGCCCGCTTGTATTAGCATGTTAGCATATTAGCCCGCTTGTATTAACCTGTTAGCATGTTAGCATATTAGCCCGCTTGTATTCACGTGTTAGCTTCACAGTCGGTAGTGTGTGTTTTTTCATGGAAGAAAATGGCGAAACGACTTGTTTTTATAAGTATCGAAAGGTTAGATTGAAATGCACTGTCCGATTTGATTAGTTAATATTACCGGTATGTGGACGACCCGGTCTGAAACTTTTAGTTAGCTAACAGTCGGTGGTGCAGAAATTAAAGGGCGTCAAATATAAGGCGATTTTTTTTTCCTTCGGTAACTTTAGTTTCATCAATACTGCCAACACATATGTTAATATTTCTCCTTTTTAACTGTTTGATCGATTTGTGATTTTAGTTTTTTTTTACCATAACTAGTTAAAGGTGTTTTGTTAGTTTATGCTAACTGCTAACTAGCATAAATCCAACCCAAGTCGTCGCTAGGATACGCGGCTGCAGAATCTGTAAAATAAAAATAAATCACTGTAAACCATGGCACAGGTTTATTAAACAAATAACTTTTATTATTTTTAGTGTGCAACATCTCTTATTTGTCCTTGGGTTGTTTTTTTGATAGCCTGTTAGCTAACAACAAGGGTTTTATTTACAGGAGTAGCCAAGCCAGCTAGTTACATTATATTCAGCTATTTATCGTTTTTTTTGTTGCTGCACTTTTATCAAACCAAACAAGTGCTTCCTAAAGTAGTACGTTTTAATATATACATTTTAAACATAGGATATGTTTGCTAGTTAGCTGTTATTACAGTCTGTGGCCCATGTTAAAGCTGCTAGCAAGCCAGCTAATCAGCAGATCAACGCCAAACTTTTAACCCCCTATTTTCCTTCCAGACTAGTTCGGGTGGAAAGGCTTTAACTCTTCACGTTTGGCGAGCTGACTCAATGAGGATGCCACTGCAGCCAGCGATTCGGGGCGTTCCTGTATCTGCAGGAACCCCTCTTTATAATTCTATTGGTCAAATTTTTTTCTTCAAGCTATTGCTTCAGTACATAGGCGGGAGGCCGGGGGCCCTCCAGTACAGTAGATGGCGGTAATGCGCCATAACATTGGATGCCAACTGCCAATAGTTTGCACGCGTTGTCTCTGGCTGGTTTGAGAGCTGTGTCTCCGGCTGGTTTGAGAGCGGTGTCTCTGGCTGGTTTGAGAGCGGTGTCTCCGGCTGGTTTGAGAGCGGTGTCTCTGGCTGGTTTGAGAGCGGTGTCTCTGGCTGGTTTGAGAGCGGTGTCTCCGGCTGGTTTGAGAGCGGTGTCTCTGGCTGGTTTGAGAGCGGTGTCTCCGGCTGGTTTGAGAGCGGTGTCTCCGGCTGGTTTGAGAGCGGTGTCTCCGGCTGGTTTGAGAGCGGTGTCTCTGGCTGGTTTGAGAGCGGTGTCTCCGGCTGGTTTGAGAGCGGTGTCTCTGGCTGGTTTGAGAGCGGTGTCTCTGGCTGGTTTGAGAGCGGTGTCTCCGGCTGGTTTGAGAGCGGTGTCTCCGGCTGGTTTGAGAGCGGTGTCTCCGGCTGGTTTGAGAGCGGTGTCTCCGGCTGGTTTGAGAGCGGTGTCTCCGGCTGGTTTGAGAGCGGTGTCTCCGGCTGGTTTGAGAGCGGTGTCTCCGGCTGGTTTGAGAGCGGTGTCTCCGGCTGGTTTGAGAGCGGTGTCTCCGGCTGGTTTGCGCGCGGTGTCTCCGGCTGGTTTGCGCGCGGTGTCTCCGGCTGGTTTGCGCGCGGTGTCGCCCAGCTGGTTAGCGCGCAGTGTCTCCGGCTGGTTTGCGCGCAGGTCGCCTCCAGCCTCACGCCTGCTGTACTAGTGGGAGGTGGGGGCTACAGGTACCGGTAGACTGTATTCCCACATTTCTGTTTTTATTTTTGTGGGGGGTGGGAAATCTCTTGTCAAATTGACTGGGCCTGAGCAACACGTTAATTGTTGGTGCGCTGTACTAAAACTCTCAGCCCCAGTTAATTTGACACCCAAGAGATTTGCTGCCACAACAAATATTGCATGCAGCTCCTTTTAACATCTCTATGTGGTCAACATGCTCATTGGCTCTGCCCAGTCCCATAGTACATCATGTACTAGGTAACATGTAGTAGGCATGGCAAACCCTGTTTTGGTCACTAATGGTAAATCATCAAAAAATAAATCAATTGTTGCCAGGGTATAAAATGTTATTTTGGGTCCACCAGCCACTGTGGCAAATAGATAATTCAAAATACCAGCCAAAATACTTTTGGGGCCCTAAAACACACAAGAAACAGATCAGTATGCTCTGTAATGTTTCTAAAAAAACAAATGTTTTATGAGTAAGAGGTAGATATGGAATGTTCTTTAATTTCATTTTTGTTGTTGTCTATTTACAAAATATCACCTTTTGAGACAAACACTTTTTTTTGCCTTCGGGTTACCATGGTAGCATGACTTGTTATGTATATACCTCTGTGAGATTAAGTCTGACTAGTAGAAGAAGAGTCTTCTCTTAACAGTTGAAACTCAAACATTTTTGAAAAACAACCTAGCTTGTAAACTTGTAGCTTGTAAACTAAACTAAACAATATAACTAAACCAAGAAACACGAGGACAAAGTCTAATTTCAGTAGACTTTCTTTTCAAGTCAATTAAACCAACTTGTATGCCCGTGGGCAGCGCTTCTAAAAATAAATAAATGAATCTTTCACTCTGCTCTTGACAGGAAGTGTTGCAGCGTTGAGGTGGAATCGGCATTTTAGGATTTGTCGTTCTTTGACTTTGTGCTATTAATTTACTAGCTATGAAACAAAACGGCAAAAATACATTGGAAACAGCGATTTGCAGTGTTGTGTGTGATCATACTTTACTATACATGTGATCATACTTTACTATACATGTGATCATACTTTACTATACATGTGATCATACTTTACTATACATGTGATCATACTTTACTATAAATGTGATCATACTTACTATAAATGTGATCATACGTTACTATAAATGTGATCATACTTTACTATTAATGTGATCATACTTACTATAAATGTGATCATACTTTACTATTAATGTGATCATACTTACTATAAATGTGATCATACTTTACTATAAATGTGTTCATACTTTACTATACATGTGATCATACTTTTACTATACATGTGATCATACTTTACTATACATGTGATCATACTTTACTATACATGTGATCATACTTTACTATACATGTGATCATACTTTACTATACATGTAATCATACTTTAATGTGATCATACTTTACTATAAATGTGATCATACTTTACTATACATGTGATCATACTTTGCTATACATGTGATCATACTTTCCTATACATGTGATCATACTTTAATGTGATCATACTTTGCTATTAATGTGATCATACTTTACTATACATGTGATCATACTTACTATTAATGTGATCATACTTTACTATACGTGTGATCATACGTTACTATTTTTTATTCTGCAAGCCTGAGTGAAATGCTGGTTGGTGGTTGGTTAGATGAGCACTTGTAGCAGGCTCATATCTATATTTTGAAGGCTGCCATTACAGTAAAGGTAACAGGCAGCTTTTTTGTTGTTTGTGAACTTAAACGAATCACGACGCGGCGCAGGATATCACCAGTGATTGGCTGCTATGTAATGGATAGTTTGACTGTCAAATCCCATGTGTTGGTTGGTGTGTGTTGCAAGTTACTTTACTACATTTACATTATTTATTTTTTTCATTTTGTTGGACATTTTAGTCGTTTAGTAGATGGAGCAATTAGGGTTAAGTGCCTTGCTCAAGGGCACATCGATAGGTTTTGTATTTTCTTTTACCTGGTCATCTCGGGATCTGACCCAGCGCCTTTCGGTTACTGGTCCAACGCTGTCAATTCCAGTCTATCTCAGAACTGACTGGTCTTTGACTGGGGAGTTTATTAGTGAGCAGGATAAATGAACTGACTGGTCTTTGTTTTGACTGGGGAGTTTATTAGTGAGCAGGATAAATGAACTGTCTGGTCTTTGACTGGGGAGTTTATTAGTTAGCAGGATAAATGAACTGACTGGTCTTTGTTTTGACTGGGGAGTTTATTAGTGAGCAGGATAAATTAACTGACTGGGGAGTTTATTAGTGAGCAGGATAAATGAACTGTCTTTGTTTTGACTGGGGGGTTTATTAGTGAGCAGGATAAATGAACTGTCTTTGTTTTGACTGGGGAGTTTATTAGTGAGCAGGATAAATGAACTGGCTGGTCTTTGTTTTGACTGGGGAGTTTATTAGTGAGCAGGATAAATGAACTGTCTTTGTTTTGCATGGAGAGTTTATTAGTGAGCAGGATAAATGAACTGTCTTTGTTTTGACTGGGGGTTTATTAGTGAGCAGGATAAATGAACTGTCTTTGTTTTGACTGGGGAGTTTATTAGTGAGCAGGATAAATGAACTGTCTTTGTTTTGACTGGGGGTTTATTAGTGAGCAGGATAAATGAACTGTCTTTGTTTTGACTGGGGAGTTTATTAGTGAGCAGGATAAATTAACTGACTGGGGAGTTTATTAGTGAGCAGGATAAATGAACTGTCTTTGTTTTGACTGGGGGGTTTATTAGTGAGCAGGATAAATGAACTGTCTTTGTTTTGACTGGGGAGTTTATTAGTGAGCAGGATAAATGAACTGGCTGGTCTTTGTTTTGACTGGGGAGTTTATTAGTGAGCAGGATAAATGAACTGTCTTTGTTTTGACTGGGGGTTTATTAGTGAGCAGGATAAATGAACTGTCTTTGTTTTGACTGGGGAGTTTATTAGTGAGCAGGATAAATGAACTGTCTTTGTTTTGACTGGGGAGTTTATTAGTGAGCAGGATAAATGAACTGTCTTTGTTTTGACTGGGGAGTTTATTAGTGAGCAGGATAAATGAACTGTCTTTGTTTTGACTGGGAGTTTATTAGTGAGCAGGATAAATGAACTGACTGGTCTTTGTTTTGACTGGGGAGTTTATTAGTGAGCAGGATAAATGAACTGTCTTTGTTTTGACTGGGGGTTTATTAGTGAGCAGGATAAATGAACTGTCTTTGTTTTGACTGGGGAGTTTATTAGTGAGCAGGATAAACCAGGTCAAACCTGAACGACGCCGGAGCCAATTGTGCGCCGCCCCACGATACTCCCAATCACGGCCGGATGTGATACAGCCTGGATTCGAACCAGGGTCTGTAGTGACACCTCTTGTTCTGAGATGCAGAGACCGTAGACGTCGGTGCCTCTCGGGAGCAGATTAGTGAACTGACCCATCTTTCTTTTCTTCCTTTTTTTAGAGCTCTCAGTACAAGCTGTTGCCAACAAAGAAACAAACTCAAGAGTCAAAACAGGTGAGCCCTGGACCTGTGTGTGGTTTATTTATAGAGACCTGGACCTGTGTGGTTTATTTATAGAGACCTGGACCTGTGTGGTTTATTTATAGAGACCTGGACCTGTGTGGTTTATTTATAGAGACCTGGACCTGTGTGTGGTTTATTTATAGAGACCTGGACGTGTGTGGTTTATTTATAGAGACCTGGACCTGTGTGTGGTTTATTTATAGAGCCCTGGACCTGTGTGTGGTTTTATAGAGCCATGGACCTGTGTGTGTGCCTGCCTGGCCTTTTCCTGTGTGTGTGTGTGTGTGTGTGTGTGTGTGTGTGTGTGTGTGTGTGTGTGTGTGTGTGTGTGTGTGTGTGTGTGTGTGTGTGTGTGTGTGTACTGGAGGTAAAGTCTGGTACACGCAGCACATGCAGTTCTGTTGTAATGTAGCGACCGAGCGGCCAGGCCCCCCTGCTGAGTCAGCGCTGCTGTTCTAAAGGCTCAATGAAACCCCCTGCCACACTTCTGTTGTGGACGGCTGTTTGTGTAGCTCATTGTAGTCGTACAGTTCATGCGGAGACAAAAGACCTGTGACCCCACCCACCCCTGTTCCTATCTCCAGCTACTACCCACCCCTCTTCCAATCCCCCAGGTCCTACCCTGTCCCCTGACCCCCATCCCACAGGTCCTACCCTGACCCCATCCCCCAGGTCCTACCCTGTCCCCTGACCCCCATCCCCCAGGTCCTACCCTGTCCCCTGACCCCCATCCCACAAGTCCTACCCTGTCCCCTGACCCCAATCCCCAGGTCCTACCCTGTCCCCTGACCCCCATCCCACAGGTCCTACCCTGTCCCCTGACCCCAATCCCCCAGGTCCTACACTGTCCTCTGACCCCCATCCCACAGGTCCTACCTACCCTGTCCCCTGACCCCAATCCCCCAGGTCCTACCCTGTCCCCTGACCCCAATCCCCCAGGTCCTACACTGTCCTCTGACCCCCATCCCACAGGTCCTACCCCATCCCCCAGCTTCTACCCTGACCCCATCCCCCAGCTTCTATCCTGACCCCATCCCCCAGCTTCTATCCTGACCCCCATGCCACAGGTCCTACCCTGTCCTCTGTATAACATACCCCTATAGGCCTGTATATCATACCCCTATAGACCTTTAGCCTGTATAACATACCCCTATAGGCCTGTAGCCTGTATAACATACCCCTATAGGCCTGTAGCCTGTATATCATACCCCTATAGACCTTTAGCCTGTATATCATACCCCTATAGGCCTGTTGCCTGTATAACATACCCCTATAGGCCTGTAGCCTGTATAACATACCCCTATAGGCCTGTAGCCTGTATAACATACCCCTAGGCCTGTAGCCTGTATAACATACCCCTATAGGCCTGTAGCCTGTATAACATACCCCTATAGGCCTGTAGCCTGTATAACATAGGCCTGTAGCCTGTATAACATACCCCTATAGGCCTGTAGCCTGTATATCATACCCCTATAGGCCTGTAGCCTGTATATCATACCCCTATAGTCCTTTAGCCTGTATAACATACCCCTATAGGCCTGTATAACATACCCCTATAGGCCTGTAGCCTGTATATCATACCCCTATAGGCCTGTAGCCTGTATATCATACCCCTATAGGCCTGTAGCCTGTATAACATACCCCTATAGGCCTGTAGCCTGTATAACATACCCCTATAGGCCTGTAGCCTGTATATCATACCCCTATAGGCCTGTAGCCTGTATATCATACCCCCTATAGGCCTGTAGCCTGTATATCATACCCCTATAGGCCTGTAGCCTGTATATCATACCCCTATAGTCCTTTAGCCTGTATAACATACCCCTATAGGCCTGTATAACATACCCCTATAGGCCTGTAGCCTGTATATCATACCCCTATAGGCCTGTAGCCTGTATATCATACCCCTATAGGCCTGTAGCCTGTATAACATACCCCTATAGGCCTGTAGCCTGTATAACATACCCCTATAGGCCTGTAGCCTGTATATCATACCCCTATAGGCCTGTAGCCTGTATATCATACCCCCTATAGGCCTGTAGCCTGTATATCATACCCCTATAGGCCTGTAGCCTGTATAACATACCCCTATAGGCCTGTAGCCTGTATATCATACCCCTATAGGCCTGTAGCCTGTATATCATACCCCTATAGTCCTTTAGCCTGTATAACATACCCCTATAGGCCTGTATAACATACCCCTATAGGCCTGTAGCCTGTATATCATACCCCTATAGGCCTGTAGCCTGTATATCATACCCCTATAGGCCTGTAGCCTGTATAACATACCCCTATAGGCCTGTAGCCTGTATAACATACCCCTATAGGCCTGTAGCCTGTATATCATACCCCTATAGGCCTGTAGCCTGTATATCATACCCCCTATAGGCCTGTAGCCTGTATATCATACCCCTATAGGCCTGTAGCCTGTATATCATACCCCTATAGGCCTGTAGCCTGTATAACATACCCCTATAGGCCTGTAGCCTGTATAACATACCCCTATAGGCCTGTAGCCTGTATAACATACCCCTATAGGCCTGTAGCCTGTATAACATACCCCTATAGGCCTGTAGCCTGTATAACATACCCCTATAGGCCTGTAGCCTGTATAACATACCCCTATAGGCCTGTAGCCTGTATAACATGCCCCTATAGGCCTGTAGGCCTGTATAACATACCCCCTGCGCTAATTATCAGGGCTACTTTTCTTGGACAGAGGAACAAGCAGCCAGCCTCTGACATCATCATCCTCATGCTAATGAAGGCTGATGTCATCATGGCTGAATGCTACATTAGCCACGCGCCGCCAGACACTGACTTACTGTTCACGGTGTGAGTGTGGATGCATTCCAACACGTTGTGGAGGTTAGCGGGCGTGTTAGCCTTTCTATGTAGCCTGGCTCTGCTCTCACTCCCAGGCAGCCATTTTTAAGTGGTCGATTCACTTTCAATACACACTTAAGTGTTTATTTGCCCTGTTCTGACTGGGGGGGTGGCCCCACCCGTTCTGTATACTGGCTACGGCATCTGAAAATGGACAAACTGCACTAGTGACTTAAAAAATTATTTTTTTGCGACTCTCCAAGTGGGAAACTGACGATCAGCAACTTCTCCCAGGTGGTGACAGAAATTAAAACAAGAGGCTCCCACGCTGAGGTCTGTCCAACGCTGGTCAAACCAAGCTGACTCTACACTCCAAGACTGCTTCCATCACGTGGACTGGGACATGTTTCGTATTGCGTCAGATGGGAATATTGACGAATACGCTGATTCGGTGTGCGAGTTCATTAGAACGTGCGTCGAAGATGTCGTTCCCATAGCAACGATAAAAACATTCCCTAACCAGAAACCGTGGATTGATGGCAGCATTCGCGTGAAACTGAAAGCGCGAACCACTGCTTTTAATCAGGGCAAGGTGTCTGGCAACATGACTGAATACAAACAGTGCAGCTATTCCCTCCGTAAGGCTATTAAACAAGCTAAGCGTCAGTACAGAGACAAAGTGGAATCTCAATTCAATGGCTCAGACACAAGAGGCATGTGGCAGGGTCTACAGTCAATCACGGACTACAAGATGAAATCCAGCCCAGTCACGGACCAGGATGTCTTGCTCCCAGGCAGACTAAATAACTTTTTGCCCGCTTTGAGGACAATACAGTGCCACTGACACGGCCTGCAACGGAAACATGCAGTCTCTCCTTCACTGCAGCCGAGGTGAGTAAGACATTTAAACGTGTTAACCCTCGCAAGGCTGCAGGCCCAGACGGCATCCCCAGCCGCGCCCTCCGAGCATGCGCAGACCAGCTGGCCGGTGTGTTTACGGACATATTCAATCAATCCCTATACCAGTCTGCTGTTCCCACATGCTTCAAGAGGGCCACCATTGTTCCTGTTCCCAAGAAAGCTAAGGTAACTGAGCTAAACGACTACCGCCCCGTAGCACTCACTTCCGTCATCATGAAGTGCTTTGAGAGACTAGTCAAGACCATATCACCTCCACCCTACCTGACACCCTAGACCCACTCCAATTTGCTTACCGCCCAAATAGGTCCACAGACGATGCAATCTCAACCACACTGCACACTGCCCTAACCCACCTGGACAAGAGGAGTACCTATGTGAGAATGCTGTTCATCGACTACAGCTCGGCATTCAACACCATAGTACCCTCCAAGCTCGTCATCAAGCTCGAGACCCTGGGTCTCTACCCCGCCCTGTGCAACTGGGTACTGGACTTCCTGACGGGCCGCCCCAGGTGGTGAGGGTAGGCAACAACATCTCCTCCCCGCTGATCCTCAACACGGGGCCCCACAAGGGTGCGTTCTGAGCCCTCTCCTGTACTCCCTGTTCACCCACGACTGCGTGGCCACGCACGCCTCCAACTCAATCATCAAGTTTGGCGGACGACACAACAGTGGTAGGCTTGATTACCAACAACGACGAGACGGCCTACAGGGAGGAGGTGAGGGCCCTTGGAGTGTGGTGTCAGGAAAATAACCTCACACTCAACGTCAACAAAACTAAGGAGATGATTGTGGACTTCAGGAAACAGCAGAGGGAACACCCCTATCCACATCGATGGAACAGTAGTGGAGAGGGTAGCTAGTTTTAAGTTCCTCGGCATACACATCACAGACAAACTGAATTGGTCCACTCACACTGACAGCGTCGTGAAGAAGGCGCAGCAGCGCCTATTCAACCTCAGGAGGCTGAAGAAATTCGGCTTGTCACCAAAAGCACTCACAAACTTCTACAGATGCACAATCGAGAGCATCCTGGCGGGCTGTATCACCGCCTGGTACGGCAACTGCTCCGCCCTCAACCGTAAGGCTCTCCAGAGGGTAGTGAGGACTGCACAACGCATCACCGGGGCCAAACCACCTGCCCTCCAGGACACCTACACCACCCGTTGTTACAGGAAGGCCATAAAGATCATCAAGGACATCAACCACCCGAACCACTGCCTGTTCACCCCGCTATCATCCAGAAGGCGAGGTCAGTACAGGTGCATCAAAGCTGGGACCGAGAGACTGAAAAACAGCTTCTATCTCAAGGCCATCAGACTGTTAAATAGCCACCACTAACATTGAGTGGCTGCTGCCAACACACTGTCATTGACACTGACCCAACTCCAGCCATTTTAATAATGGGAATTGATGGGAAATGATGTAAATATATCACTAGCCACTTTAAACAATGCTACCTTATATAATGTTACTTACCCTACATTATTCATCTCATATGCATATGTATATACTGTACTCTACAACATAGACTGCATCCTTATGTAACACATGTATCACTAGCCACTTTAACTATGCCACTTTGTTTACTTTGTCTACACACTCATCTCATATGTATATACTGTACTCGATACCATCTACTGTATGCTGCTCTGTACCATCACTCATTCATATATCCTTATGTACATGTTCCTTATCCCCTTACACTGTGTATAAGACAGTAGTTTTGGAATTGTTAGTTAGATTACTTGTTGGTTATCACTGCATTGTCGGAACTAGAAGCACAAGCATTTCGCTACACTCGCATTAACATCTGCTAACCATGTGTATGTGACAAATAACATTTGATTTGATTTGATTTGATGATTTGACCTCTGACCTCACCCTACTAAGGAAATCACATCTACAACAGCATCTATTTGTTGGGGGGGGGTAGTTGTACTTTCAGTTTATGATTGATATGATTGGTTGGCCATTGAGCCGTTCGACCCCAATGAGTTCATATCTCATGAATGCATTCACCTGGTATTAATGACTTCACCTGGTATTTATGACTTCACCTGGTATTAATGCATTCACCTGGTATTAATGACTTCACCTGGTATTTATGACTTCACCTGGTATTAATGCATTCACCTGGTATTAATGACTTCACCTGGTATTTATGACTTCACCTGGTATTAATGCATTCACCTGGTATTAATGCATTCACCTGGTATTAATGACTTCACCTGGTATTGATGACTTCACCTGGTATTTATGACTTCACCTGGTATAAATGACTTCACCTGGTATTTATGACTTCATCTGGTATAAATGACTTCACCTGGTATTAATGCATTCACCTGGTATTTATGACTTCATCTGGTATAAATGACTTCACCTGGTATTGATGACTTCACCTGGTATTAATGACTTCACCTGGTATTAATGACTTCACCTGGTATTAATGACTTCACCTGGTATTAATGACTTCACCTGGTATTTATGACTTCACCTGGTATTTATGACTTCACCTGGTATTTATGACTTCACCTGGTATTTATGACTTCACTTCTGGTATTAATGACTTCACCTGGTATTAATGACTTCACCTGGTATTAATGACTTCACTTCTGGTAAATCCACACCTCCCACATGGTTCCAAACGTCACATCAGAGTGGGAAACGTGTTGGCCCAACATAACAATTCTGTCACAACATACAATACCAGGAACATTGTGAATGCCTTTTAATTTCCCGGCTGTACCCGAAACCAAAACATGACCCCAAAACCGCTTTAAGTACTGAACTATGGCTTTGTTGAACCCCGTGGTCCCTAGTTAGCCGGTATGACATTACCGTTATGACCCCGTGGTCCCTAGAGCAGCCGGTAGGACATTACCGTTATGACCCTGTGGTCTCTGCAGCAGCCGGTAGGACTTTACCGGTATGACCCCGTGGTCCCTGGAACAGCCGGTAGGACATTACTGTTATGACCCCGTGGTCCCTGGACCAGCCGGTAGGACATTACCGTTATGACCCCGGGGTCCCTAGAGCAGCCGGTATGACCCCGTGGTCCCTGGAGCAGCCGGTGGTGGGTTTTAGTGTCTAAGTATTGAGCCGTGGTGGAGGGGGCAGTAGTGTCGTGGTGGAGGGGGTATTGAGCCGTGGTGGAGTGGGTAGTAGTGTCGTGGTGGAGGGGGGTATTGAGCCGTGGTGGAGGGGGCAGTAGTGTCGTGGTGGAGGGGGTATTGAGCCGTGGTGGAGGGGGTAGTAGTGTCGTGGTGGAGGGGGTATTGAGCCGTGGTGGAGGGGACAGTAGTGTCGTGGGTGTAGGGGGTATTGAGCCGTGGTGGAGGGGCAGTAGTGTCGTGGTGGAGGGGGTATTGAGCCGTGGTGGAGGGGGCAGTAGTGTCGTGGTGGAGGGGGGCAGTAGTGTCGTGGTGGAGGGGGCATTGCGCCGTGGTGGAGGGGCATTGCGCCGTGGTGGGGAGGGGGCATTGCGCCGTGGTGGAGGGGGCATTGCGCCGTGGTGGAGGGGCATTGCGCCGTGGTGGAGGGGGCATTGCGCCGTGGTGGAGGGGGCATTGCGCCGTGGTGGAGGTGGGCATTGCGCCGTGGTGGAGGGGGCATTGCGCCGTGGTGGAGGGGGTATTGAGCCGTGGTGGAGGGGGTATTGAGCCGTGGTGGAGGGGGCAGTAGTGTCGGGTGGAGGGGTATTGAGCCGTGGTGGAGGGGGCATTGCGCCGTGGTGGAGGGGGCATTGCGCCGTGGTGGAGGGGGTATTGAGCCGTGGTGGAGGGGGTATTGAGCCGTGGTGGAGGGGGTATTGCGCCGTGGTGGAGGGGGTATTGAGCCGTGGTGGAGGGGGTATTGAGCCGTGGTGGAGGGGGTATTGAGCCGTGGTGGAGGGGGTATTGAGCCGTGGTGGAGGGGGTATTGAGCCGTGGTGGAGGGGGTATTGAGCCGTGGTGGAGGGGGTATTGAGCCGTGGTGGAGGGGGGTATTGAGCCGTGGTGGAGGGGGTATTGAGCCGTGGTGGAGGGGTATTGAGCCGTGTGGAGGGGTATTGAGCCGTGGTGGAGGGGGCATTGAGCCGTGGTGGAGGGGGTATTGAGCCGTGGTGGAGGGGGTATTGAGCCGTGGTGGAGGGGGTATTGAGCCGTGGTGGAGGGGGCATTGAGCCGTGGTGGAGAGGGGGTATTGAGCCGTGGTGGAGGGGGTATTGAGCCGTGGTGGAGGGGGTATTGAGCCGTGGTGGAGGGGGTATTGAGCCGTGGTGGAGGGGGCATTGCGCCGTGGTGGAGGGGGTATTGAGCCGTGGTGGGAGGGGTATTGAGCCGTGGTGGAGGGGGTATTGAGCCGTGGTGGAGGGGGTATTGAGCCGTGGTGGAGGGGGCATTGCGCCGTGGTGGAGGGGGTATTGAGCCGTGGTGGAGGGGGTATTGAGCCGTGGTGGAGGGGGCAGTAGTGTCGTGAAGCTGCTTGGTGTCAGACTGGCCTTTTTGTTCCCTTGGCGACCCTGAAGTCAACAAACTTTGAGTTCCCACGCCGACCTGCTTCTCCAGAAAGACCTCACCCTCCAACTCTCCTCTTTATAGGCAGAGACGGTGGTTAGACTGAAAACGTTTTTCGGAGGGGAGGGGGGGGGCGTTCTGGAAATTTGCCAACTATTTAAAAAAAAAAAGTGTCTTGTCGCATAAAAGTTGTGCATAATATCCAGACTGATTAAACAAGGCTCCAAACCCAGAACCAAGTATCGGAGCCTGGACAAAAGTAGCAATACACTACAAAGGGAGTAGGGTGCACGACGTAGGGGGCGGGGCGCACTACCTAGGGAGCGGGGTGCACTATGTAGGGTGCACGACGTAGGGCTCACCCTATTACGGAATAGAAACATGTTCTGGTCAGTACCCCCAGAGACAGGACCCAATAGTCGGAGCTCCCCCAGGAACACAAGGCCCTTGTGTGGTGTATATAGACCTAACGCCCCCGCCCCACTCTGCCTCTACAGGGAACCCGCCCATAGAAGACAGAACAGTGGATGGAAGAGCGCGAGAGAGAGTGAAGAGGACGGAGGTTAAGATACAGGGGCTGGTCAACAGGTAAGAACCTTTTAGACATCATCAACATCATTTGGGGCGGCAGCGTAGCCTAGTGGTTAGAGCGTTGGACTAGTAACCGAAAGGTTGCAAGTTCAAATCCCCAAGCTGACAAGGTACAAATCTGTCGTTCTTCCCCCTGAACAGGCAGTTAACCCTCCTAAGCCGTCATTGAAAATAAGAATTTGTTCTTAATTAACCTCTTAACCTTTTCACCGGCCAACATCCAGTGAAAATGCAGAGCGCCAAATTAAAGCTACACTTGTTGTCAATCCAGCCAATATGTCAGATTTCAAAAATGCTTTACTATAAAGCAAACGATCGCTATTATCTGAGGATAGCACCCTCAGTAAACAAAGAAATTAGAATTTGTTCTTCACTGACCTGTCTAGTTAAAGAGGTATAATAACAATAATAATAATAATAATAATCACAATAATAATAATTACAATAATAATATATAATAATACCAATAATAATAACAATAATAATAATAATAACAATAATAATATATAATAATACCAATAATAATAACAATAATAATAATAATAACAATAATAATAATAACAATAATAATAATAACAATAATAATATATAATAACAATAATTATCACAATAATAATAATAACAATAATATATAATAATAACAATAATAATAACAATAATAATAATAATAGTAACAATAATAATAATATATAACAATAATAACAATAATAATAATATATATTAACAACAATAATAATAATAACAATAATTATCACAATAATAATAATAACAATAATAATATATAATAATAACAATAATAATAACAATAATAATATATAATAATACCAATAATAATAACAATAATAATAATAATAACAATAATAATAATAACAATAATAATAATAATAATAATAATAATAACAATAATAATAACAATAATAATAATAACAATAATAATAATAACAATAATAATAATAACAATAATAATAATAACAATAATAATAATAAACAATAATAATATATAATAACAATAATTGTCACAATAATAATAATAACAATAATATATAATAATAACAATAATAATAACAATAATAATAATAATAGTAACAATAATAATAATATATAACAATAACAATAATAACAATAACAATAATATATATTAACAACAATAATAATAATAACAATAATTATCACAATAATAATAATAACAATAATAATAATATATAATAATAACAATAATAATAACAATAATAATAATAGTAACAATAATAATAATATATAACAATAACAATAATAACAATATATAATAATAACAATATATAACAATATATAATAATAACAATATATAACAATAATAATAGTAACAACAATAATAATAATAATAGTAACAATAATAATAGTAACAATAATAATAGTAACAATAATAACAATAATAATAGTAACACTAATAATAGTAACAATAATAATAATAATAATAATAGTAACAATAATAATAGTAACAATAATAATAGTAACAATAATAACAATAATAATAATAATAGTAACAATAATAATAGTAACAACAATAATATAACAATTTTAACAATAATAATAATATGAATAACAATATATAACAATAATAATAATAACAATAATAACAATAATAATAATAACAATAATCATCATCATCATCATAATAATAAATCAACATAATACCCGTTTTAGAATTCTGTTGATATTGATGTTTAATCTACCAGGACTGACACTATTGGCTGTCCTCTGTTTGAACCCTCCCCGTTTGGCCCTCTGAAGAGCCAATAGATTCTCTGCCTCGGGTTAGACATACTGCTGCTGTGGTTTGAACCTCCCCTTTTGGCCCTCTGAAGAGCCAATAGATTCTCTGCCTCGGGTTAGACGTACTGCTGTTGTGTTTTGAACCCTCCCCTTTGGCCCTCTGAAGAGGTTTCTGTGGTAACACAAGTAGCCTTGGCCCCCTGCTCAGCCCAGTAGCCTTGGCCCGGCTCAGCCCGTAGCCTTGGCCCCCGGTTCAGCCCGTAGCCTTGGCCCCCCGGCTCAGCCCGGTAGCCTTGGCCCCGGCTCAGCCGGTAGCCTTGGCCCCCCGGCTCAGCTCTTGTGTTTGACCCTACATCGTTTCCCAGGCAGGCGGGGGCCCCTGAGACAACATGGTGGGCTGCAGTCACAACACTAACGGAGAATCTCAATTTAATTTCTTGGATTTTTTTCACCGCTGCCTCAAAACCCCATTGGATGAGATCAGAGGGGAGGGACATCCAACCTTCGTTCAATTGGTTTTGAGAAGGTTAGATGTCCTCCCGCTTCTGATCTTCTCATCTAATTGGTTTTGAGAAGGTTAGATGCCCCCCCCCTCTCTGATCTTCTCATCTAATTGGTTTTGAGAAGGTGATGAGGAAAGAGAACGTGAGAAATCAAGGAAATGACATTTTTTCAATGAAATAATTAGAATTCTTAAGTTTTTAGGCCTACTTCCTTTTAATTGAGGAAATGGAACAGAATTGACCCGTGGAACTCTGGTGGGAGAACCAATGGAGCCGGGGGACAGTGTGCCCAGGCCAATGGGTTGTTTTTACTGGTTGGAGAGATACAGTTGATCATCGGGCAGGGTTTGTGGGTCTCAGTAGCAGAGTTAACTTATCTCCTGTCTTAGACAGCCACAGCCGGGTCCCCAACACAGAGTAGCTACTAGCTAGTTACATGTTGTTAGCCTAGCTGTTCTGCAGGGTAGCTAGTTACATGTTGTTAGCCTAGCTGTTCTGCAGGGTAGCTACTAGCTAGTTACATGTTGTTAGCCTAGCTGTTCTGCAGGGTAGCTAGTTACATGTTGTTAGCCTAGCTGTTCTGCAGGGTAGCTACTAGCTAGTTACATGTTGTTAGCCTAGCTGTTCTGCAGGGTAGCTAGTTACATGTTGTTAGCCTAGCTGTTCTGCAGGGTAGCTACTAGCTAGTTACATGTTGTTAGCCTAGCTGTTCTGCAGGGTAGCTACTAGCTAGGTACCTGTTGTTAGCCTAGCTGTTCTGCAGGGTAGCTACTAGCTAGTTACATGTTAGCCTAGCTGTTCTGCAGGGTAGCTACTAGCTAGGTACATGTTGTTAGCCTAGCTGTTCTGCAGGGTAGCTACTAGCTAGGTACATGTTGTTAGCCTAGCTGTTCTGCAGGGTAGCTACTAGCTATGTACATGTTGTTAGCCTAGCTGTTCTGCAGGGTAGCTACTAGCTAGGTACATGTTGTTAGCCTAGCTGTCCTGCAGGGTAGCTACTGGCTAGTTACATGTTAGCCTAGCTGTTCTGCAGGGTAGTTACTAGCTAGGTACATGTTGTTAGCCTAGCTGTTCTGCAGGGTAGCTACTAGCTAGTTACATGTTAGCCTAGCTGTTCTGCAGGGTAGCTACTAGCTAGGTACATGTTGTTAGCCTAGCTGTTCTGCAGGGTAGCTACTAGCTAGGTACATGTTGTTAGCCTAGCTGTTCTGCAGGGTTGCTACTAGCTAGTTACATGTTGTTAGCCTAGCTGTTCTGCAGGGTACCTACTAGCTAGGTACATGTTGTTAGCCTAGCTGTTCTGCAGGGTTGCTACTAGCTAGTTACATGTTGTTAGCCTAGCTGTTCTGCAGGGTAGCTACTAGCTAGTTACATGTTGTTAGCCTAGCTGTTCTGCAGGGAAGCCAGTAGCTAGTTATATGTTGTTAGCCTAGATAGTCAGAGGGCGGCCTATCTCTCCTCTTTCCTGTCTTCTAGTTAGTTTATTTTTAGTACAGGGTTGTGTATATAAGGTGTAAGAGACTGAGCCAAGCATTTCCTTCCCTGGGGGACAGTAAAGTTAAGTTTCCTGTTGTGTTGTCATCGTGCTCTCTGCTCTGTCACTCTGTCGATTAGCTGTTAGGCTAAACACCCCGCCGGTCCTGACGAGCAACAGGGGGGGTGCAGGCTTTCATTCTCCTCTCCGTTCTCTCTCTTTCCTCTCCTCTCCGTTCTCTCTCTTCCTCTCCTCTCCGTTCTCTCTCTTCCTCTCCTCTCGTTCTCTCTCTCTTCCTCTCCGTTCTCTCTCTCTTCCTCTCCGTTCTCTCTCTCTTCCTCTCCGTTCTCTCTCTCTTCCTCTCCTCTCCCTGGTTTGAATCGTCGAGCTGGCAATGTGGAAAAATCTGCCGTTCTGCCCTTTAAGCAAGGCAGTTAAACCCCCAAAACAACAACTAGTTCCTGGGTGCTGGTGACATGGATGTCCCCCTCAGGCACCAGCTGTAGAGATCAGCTATAGACACGACAAGATCGGAACACCTAGTCCACATACCAGCACCTAACCCAGCACCCAGTCCACATACCAGCACCTAACCCAGCACCTAGTCCACATACCAGCACCTAACCCAGCACCTAGTCCACATACCAGCACCTAACCCAGCACCTAGTCCACATACCAGCACCTAACCCAGCACCTAGTCCACATACCAGCACCTAACCCAGCACCTAGTCCACATACAGCACCTAACCCAGCACCTAGTCCACATACCAGCACCTAACCCAGCACCCAGTCCACATACCAGCACCTAACCCAGCACCTAGTCCACATACCAGCACCTAGTCCACATTCCAACACATAACCCAACACCTAGTCCACATTCCAACACCTAGTCCACATTCCAACACCTAGTCCACATACCAGCACCTAACCCAACACCTAGTCCACATACCAGCACCCAGTCCACATACCAGCACCTAACCCAGCACCTAGTCCACATACCAGCACCTAACCCAGCACCCAGTCCACATACCAGCACCTAACCCAGCACCCAGTCCACATACCAGCACCTAACCCAGCACCTAGTCCACATACCAGCACCTAGTCCACATACCAGCACCTAACCCAACTCCTAGTCCACATTCCAACACATAACCCAACACCTACTCCACATTCCAGCACCTAGTCCACATTCCAACACCTATCTCTCTCCACCTAGCTTCTCTCTCTGTCTCTCTGAGGTTTTGTTGCCACGGAATCAGATCCTTTTCTAAGCCTGTTGTATAACAGCGACTAGAGTTCCCTGTTCTCACAGTCATCAGAGTTGAGGAGGACTAGAACACCTGTGCTGCTATCTCTCCTCTCTGGGCTCTGGGCCGTGTTTACGAACAGACACACACATGCTGTTCTTCTAGAGGTGGTGTGGAATTACCAGACTGACGCTGCACAGCCTGGTGTCCATGATATTCTCCTGAGGGAGGATCGCTGTCACTAAGTGTCTGTGTTAGTGGTTGGATCAGGAGAAGTAGGGAGGCAGGGAGGAGGGAGGCAGGGAGGATCACTGTCACTAAGTGTCTGTGTTAGTCAGTGGTTGGATCAGAGAAGTAGGGAGGAGGGAGAAGAGGATCACTGTCACTAAGTGTGTTGTGTCTGTTTTAGTCAGTGGTTGGATCAGGAGAAGTGTGGAGGAGGGAAGAGGATCTCTGTCACTGAGTGTGAGTCAGTGGTTGGATCAGGAGAAGTAGGGAGGGAGAGGAGGCAGGCAGGCAGGCAGGCAGGCAGGAGGCAGGCAGGGAGGCAGGCAGGGAGGCAGGCAGGGAGGCAGGCAGGAGGCAGGCAGGAGGCAGGCAGGGAGGGAGGCAGGGAGGGGAGGGAGGGAGAAGAGGATCACCGTCACTAAGTGTGTTGCGTCTGTTTTATTCAGTGGTTGGATCAGGAGAAGTGTGGAGCCAGGCAGCTGAAAGGTTTTAGAGGATACTGGAGGATGAGGAAGACAGGATGAGGAAGACAGGATGAGGAAGAGAGGATGAGGAAGAGAGGATGAGGAAGAGAGGATGAGGAAGAGAGGATGAGGAAGAGAGGATGAGGAAGAGAGGATGAGGAAGAGAGGATGAGGAAGAGAGGATGAGGAGAGTATGAGAAGGAAGTATGAGGATGAGGAAGTAGGAGAAGTTCTGTTGTCTGACACTCACATCAAAGTACACAGGAGTATCCAACCTCCTCCTTCCTTCTTCTCCTTCCTCTTCTTCTCCTTCCTCTTCTTCTCCTTCCTCTTCTTCTCCTTCCTCTTCTTCTCCTTCCTCTTCTTCTCCTTCCTCTTCTTCTCCTTCCTCTTCTTCTCCTTCCTCTTCTCCTTCCACTTCTTCTCCTTCCTCTTCTTCTCCTTCCGCTTCTTCTCCTTCCGCTTCTTCTCCTTCCTCTTCCTCTTCTCCTTCCTCTTCTTCTCCTTCCTCCTCTCCTCCTCTACAGTGTCAGAACATATCAAATCCAGGCAGACTCCTGCTCCTTGGCCTGCCAATCTGAACGACAACCTCCCCACTACACACACTCACACACACACACACACACACACACACACACACACACACACACACACACACACACACACACACACACACACACACACACACACACACACACACTGCTCCGAGCATCTTCAGCAATGCCGACAGGGTCCCCAGCCATCTGCCAGCCCCTCTCCCAGCCTGCCCCTGTGTGCCCAGCCCTGAGCCTAACCACAAACTGACCCCGTGGCTCTAGGAACCTCCCAGTGCAGCTGTCCTCCACACAGCCAGGTGGCGCCCTGCCCCACCGCCAGACAGGCAGCGCTACTAACAGGTAATACAATGTAGATTAGATTACTATAAACATTACCTCACCTAGACTACATCTGGAATGGCTCTCTACTCTGTTTAGTCCACTACTGTTAGTAACATTACCTCACCTAGACTACATCTGGAATGGCTCTCTACTCTGTTTAGTCCACTACTGTTAGCAACATTACTCACCTAGACTACATCTGGAATGGCTCTCTACTCTGTTTAGTCCACTACTGTTAGTAATATTACCTCACCTAGACCACATCTGGAATGGTTCTCAAATATACTGTCAACGCTAAGGTCCTCTGTCTCAGTAGGTTAGTACTGTCAACACTAAGGTCCTCTATCAGTAGGTTAGTACTGTCAACACTAAGGTCCTCTGTCTCAGTAGGTTAGTAGCTCAGTTGGTAGAGCATGGCGCTTTGTAACGCCAGGGTAGTGGGTTCGATCCCCGGGACCACCCATACGTAGAATGTATGCACACATGACTGTAAGTCGCTTTGGATAAAAAGCGTCTGCTAAATGGCATATATTATTATTATTATATTAACACTAAGGTCCTCTCAGTAGGTTAGTACTGTCAACACTAAGGTCCTCTCGTGAGTTAGTACTGTCACACTAAGGTCCTCTCAGTAGGTTAGTACTGTCAACACTAAGGTCCTCAGTAGGTTAGTACTGTCAACACTAAGGTCCTCTCTCAGTAGGTTAGTACTGTCAACACTAAGGTCCTCTCAGTAGGTTAGTACTGTCAGCACTAATGTCCTCTCAGTAGGTTAGTACTGTCAACACTAAGGTCCTCTCTCAGTAGGTTAGTACTGTCAACACTAAGGTCCTCTCAGTAGGTTAGTACTGTCAACACTAAGGTCCTCTCAGTAGGTTAGTACTGTCAACACTAAGGTCCTCTATCAGAAAGTGTAGGTTAGTACTGTCAACACTAAGGTCCTCTCAGTAGTTAGTACTGTCAACACTAAGGTCCTCTCAGTAGGTTAGTACTGTCAACACTAAGGTCCTCAGTAGGGGTTAGTACTGTCAGCACTAAGGTCCTCTCTCAGTAGGTTAGTACTGTCAACACTAAGGTCCTCTCAGTGCAGGTTAGTACTGTCAACACCAAGGTCCTCTAGTAGGTTAGTACTGTCAACACTAAGGTCCTCTCAGTAGGTTAGTACTGTCAACACTAAGTCCTCTCAGTAGGTTAGTACTGTCAACACTAAGGTCCTCTATCAGTAGGTTAGTACTGTCAACACTAAGGTCCTCTGTCTCTGTAGGTTAGTACTGTCAACACGAAGGTCCTCTCAGTAGGTTAGTACTGTCAACACTAAGGTCCTCTATCAGTAGGTTAGTACTGTCAACACTAAGGTCTTCTCAGTAGGTTAGTACTGTCAACACTAAGGTCCTCAGTAGGTTAGTACTGTCAACGCTAAGGTCCTCTATCAGTAGGTTAGTACTGTCAACGCTAAGGTCCTCTATCAGTAGGTTAGTACTGTCAACGCTAAGGTCCTCTCAGTAGGTTAGTACTGTCAACACTAAGGTCCTCTCAGTAGGTTAGTACTGTCAACACTAAGGTCCTCTCAGTAGGTTAGTACTGTCAACACTAAGGTCCTCTCAGTAGGTTAGTACTGTCAACACGAAGGTCCTCTCAGTAGGTTAGTACTGTCAACACTAAAGGTCCTCTATCAGTAGGTTAGTACTGTCAACACTAAGGTCCTCTCAGTAGGTTAGTACTGTCAACACTAAGGTCCTCTCAGTAGGTTAGTACTGTCAACACTAAGGTCCTCTCTCAGTAGGTTAGTACTGTCAACACTAAGGTCCTCTCTCAGTAGGTTAGTACTGTCAACACTAAGGTCCTCTGTCTCTGTAGGTTAGTACTGTCAACACTAAGGTCCTCTATGTCTCAGTAGGTTAGTACTGTCAACACTAAGGTCCTCTCAGTAGGTTAGTACTGTCAACACTAAGGTCCTCTATCAGTAGGTTAGTACTGTCAACACTAAGGTCCTCTCAGTAGGTTAGTACTGTCAACACTAAGGTCCTCTATCAGTAGGTTAGTACTGTCAGCACTAAGGTCCTCTATGTCTCAGTAGGTTAGTACTGTCAACACTAAGGTCCTCTATCAGTAGGTTAGTACTGTCAACACTAAGGTCCTCTATGTCTCAGTATGGTGGTCTGTTTGAAACATGTTGGTATTACAGACTCTGTCAGCGAGAGGTTGAACATGTCAGTGAAGACACTTGCCAGTTTGTCAGCGGTATTGCTCTGAGGACACTTCCTGAGGACACGTCCTGGTAATCCGTCTGGCCCTGTGCTGGGCTAGAGACACTGGGACTGGCCTGGGTAATCCGTCTGGCCCTGCGGCCTTGGGAATGTTGCCTTGTTTAAAGGTGTTGCTCACGTCGGCTACAGAGAGCGTGATCACACAGTCATCCGGAACAGCTGGTGCTCTCATGCATGCTTCATTGTCGCTTGCCTCGGGCTTAACATAAAGGCATTTAGCTCGTCTGATAGGCCCTCGTCACTGGGCAGCTCTCGCGGCTGGGTTTCCCTTCGTAGTCCGTAATAGTTTGAAAGCCCCTGCCACATCCGATGAGGTTCAGAGCCGATTTCTTATAAACGTCAGTTAGTGTCCCGCTCCTTGAAAGCGGCAGCTCTAACCTTTAGCCTTTGGCTTTTGGCTTTCTAGCTTTTAGCTTTCTAGCCTTTAGCTTTCTAGGCCTTTAGCCCTATCCTTTAGCCTTTAGCTAGAGCTGACAGTCTGTAGTATTTGTCTCTTCTTGTAAACCTGCTTTATTTCTTCGTCTGCTTGTCTTCCTGACGCTGTTTTACCATTTTGAATGGTGTTTTTCTTCTATCCCTTGTCTCTTGCTATCCTCCTCTCTCGCTATCCCCCTCTCTCGCTATCCTCCTCTCTCGCTATCCTCCTCTCTTTGCTATCCTCCTCGCTATCCTCCTCTCTCGCTGTCCTCCCCTCTCGCTGTCCTCCTCTCCTCGCTGTCCTCCTCTCTCGCTGTCCTCCTCTCTCTCGCTGACCTCTCGCTGACCTCCTCTCTCGCCTCCTCATTTTCTTTCCTCTCGCTGTCCTCCTCTCTCGCTGTCCTCCTCTCTCTCGCTGTCCTCTCTCTCGCTGTCCTCATTTCTTTCCTCTCTTCTGTCCTGTATCCTAGGCATGGCTCCAATTCAGGACTCGGCCGAGCCTCTCCTAACCAAACAGGTGACAACACTTTTCATTTTACCCCTTTGACCTCGACTCTTCTTCTCTCTGCCTTCCTGGACCTCTCCCTATCCTACTCCAGTCAGACAAGGTCATTCCTGAATCCCAGGTGCCCACGTTAACGTTGGCTGTTGTTACATAGTCTCAGTGTCGGTCATTGTCTGATCTCTTCTACTGTAGACCGTCTCACCTTGTTATTCAAGTTAAACTACCTTTGAACACAGCATGTGCTCCTACAAAGGTAGGGTTAGGGGTTAAAGGTTAAAGGCACAGAACAGCATGTGCTCCTACAAAGGTAGGGTTAGGGTTAAAGACACAGAACAGCATGTGCTCCTACAAAGGTAGGGTTAGGGGTTAAAAGGTAGGGTTAGGGTTAAAGGTAGGGTTAGGGGTTAAAGGTAGGGTTAGGGGTTAAAGACACAGAACAGCATGTGCTCCTACAAAGGTAGGGTTAGGGGTTAAAGGTAGGGTTAGGGTTAAAGGTAGGTTAGGGGTTAAAGGTAGGGTTAGGGGGTTAAAGACACAGAACAGCATGTGCTCCTACAAAGGTAGGGGTTAGGGGTTAAAGGTAGGGTTAGGGGTTAAAGGTAGGGTTAGGGGTTAAAGGTAGGGTTAGGGGTTAAAGGTAGGGTTAGGGGTTAAAGACACAGAACAGCATGTGCTCCTATAAAGGTAGGGTTAGGGGTTAAAGGTAGGGTTAGGGGGTTAAAGGTAGGGTTAGGGGTTAAAGGTAGGGTTGGGGGTTAAAGACACAGAACAGCATGTGCTCCTATAAAGGTACAGGGGTTAAAGGTAGGGTTAGGGGTTAAGGTAGGGTTAGGGGTTAAAGACACAGAACAGCATGTGCTCCTATAAAGGTAGGGTTAGGGTTAAAGGCACAGAACAGCATGTGCTCCTATAAAGGTAGGGTTAGGGTTAAAGGCACAGAACAGCATGTGCTCCTATAAAGGTAGGGTTAGGGGTTAAAGGCACAGAACAGCATGTGCTCCTATAAAGGTAGGGTTAGGGGTTAAAGGTAGGGTTAGAGGTTAAAGGTAGGGTTAGGGGTTAAAGACACAGAACAGCATGTGCTCCTATAAAGGTAGGGTTAGGGGTTAAAGGTAGGGTTAGGGGTTAAAGGTAGGGTTAGGGGTTAAAGACACAGAACAGCATGTGCTCCTATAAAGGTAGGGTTAGGGGTTAAAGGTAGGGTTAGGGGTTAAAGACACAGAACAGCATGTGCTCCTATAAAGGTAGGGTTAGGGGTTAAAGGTAGGGTTAGGGGTTAAAGGTAGGGTTAGGGGTTAAAGGTAGGGTTAGGGGTTAAAGGTAGGGTTAGGGGTTAAAGGTAGGGTTAGGGGTTAAAGACACAGAAAGGAGAGAGGAGGAGGAGGAGGAGGAGAGAACATTCTGACTGAGCAGGCAGACTAGACAACTTTCAAGGAGAGTTGGCAGCCATCGTGTGTGTGTGTGTGTGTGTGTGTGTGTGTGTGTGTGTGTGTGTGTGTGTGTGTGTGTGTGTGTGTGTGTGTGTGTGTGTGTGTGTGTGTGTGTGTGTGTGTGTGTGTGTGTGTGATGACTGGCGAGAATGAGCGTGGCTTTACAGAAAACCAAGGTGGTTAATTGCCAGAAGAGAAGAGCTGGAGACATGAAAGGGTTAATTTAGTTCTGAGGAAGAGGTTCTCCTCGTAAAATAACAAACAGCTCCCTCCCCACACCTCTCTCCTCCCCTCTCCTCCCCTCCCACCCCTCTCTCCTCCCTCCCACCCCTCTCCTCCTCCCCACCCTCCCTCTCCTCCCCACCCTCTCTCCCTCCCTCCCACCCCTCTCTCCTCTCCCTCCCACCCTCTCTCCTCTCTCCCTCCCACCCCTCTCTCCTCTCCCTCCCCACCCCTCTCTCCTCTCCTCCCACCCTCTCTCCTCTCCCTCCCCACCCCTCTCTCCTCTCCTCCCCACCCCTCTCCCTCTCCCTCCCCACCCCTCTCTCCTCTCCCTCCCCACCCCTCTCTCCTCTCCTCCCTCCCACCCCTCTCTCCTCTCCCTCCCCACCCCTCTCTCCTCTCCCTCCCCACCCCTCTCTCCCCTCCCCTCCAACCCTCTCTCCCCCTCCCTCCCCACCCTCTCTCCCCTCCTCCAATGTCCCTCCCCCTCTTTCCTCTTTCTCCCTTCCCTCCAATGTCGTCCCCCTCTTTCCTCTTTCTCCCTTCCTCCGTCCTCCCCTCCTGGTTGGCTGTAGCATCACACTGCTGAAACAAAATGGTGTCTGCTGACTAGACTGACACACACACTGTGACTGTCTGCGTCATGATCACTGACATCACTGGGCTGGGTTAGAGGGACTGGGCTGGGTTAGAGGGACTGGGCTGGGTTAGAGGGACTGGGCTGGGTTAGAGGGACTGGGCTGGGTTAGAGGGACTGTGCTGAGGAGGGACTGGGCTGGAGTTAGAGGGACTGGGCTGGGTTAGAGTGGACTGGTCTGGGTTAGAGGGACTGGGCTGGGTTAGAGGGACTGGGCTGGGTTAGAGGGACTGGGCTGGAGTTAGAGGACTGGGCTGGGTTAGAGGGACTGGGCTGGGTTAGAGTGACTGGGCTGGGTTAGAGGGACTGGGCTGGGTTAGAGGGACTGGGCTGGGTTTGAGGGACTGGGCTGGGTTAGAGGGACTGGGCTGGGTTAGAGGGACTGGGCTGGGTTAGAGGGACTGGGCTGGGTTAGAGGGACTGGGCTGGGTTAGAGGGACTGGGCTGGGATTTAGAGGGACTGGACTGGGTTAGAGGGACTGGGCTGGGTTAGAGGGACTGGGCTGGGTTAGAGGGACTGGGCTGGGTTAGAGGGACTGGGCTGGGTTAGAGGGACTGGGCTGGGTTAGAGGGACTGGGCTGGGTTAGAGGACTGGGCTGGGTTAGAGGGACTGGGCTGGGTTAGAGGGACTGGGCTGGGTTAGAGGGACTGGGCTGGGTTAGAGGGACTGGGCTGGAGTTAGAGGGACTGGGCTGGAGTTAGAGGGACTGGGCTGGGTTAGAGGGGCTGGGCTGGGTTAGAGGGGCTGGGCTGGGTTAGAGGGGCTGGGCTGGGTTAAGGGGCTGGGCTGGGTTAGAGGGGCTGGGCTGGGTTAGAGGGGCTGGGCTGGGTTAGGAGGGGCTGGGCTGGGCTAGGAGGGGCTGGGCTGGGTTAGAGGGACTGGGCTGGGTTAGAGGGACTGGGCTGGGTTAGAGGGACTGGTCTGGGTTAGAGGGACTGGGCTGGGTTAGAGGGACTGGGCTGGGTTAGAGGGACTGGGCTGGGTTAGAGGGACTGGGCTGGGTTAGGGGGACTGGGCTGGGTTAGGGGGACTGGGCTGGGTTAGGGGGACAGGGGCTGGGTTAGAGGGACTGGGCTGGGTTAGAGGGACTGGGCTGGGTTAGAGGGACTGGGCTGGGTTAGAGGGACTGGGCTGGGTTAGAGGGACTGGGCTGGGTTAGAGGGACTGGGCTGGGTTAGAGGGACTGGGCTGGGTTAGAGGGACTGGGCTGGGTTAGAGGGACTGGGCTGGGTTAGAGGGACTGGGTTAGAGGGACTGGGTTAGAGGGACTGGGTTAGAGGGACTGGGTTAGAGGGACTGGGTTAGAGGGACTGGGTTAGAGGGACTGGGTTAGAGGGACTGGGTTAGAGGGACTGGGTTAGAGGGACTGGGCTGGGTTAGAGGGACTGGGCTGGGTTAGAGGGACTGGGCTGGGTTAGAGGGACTGGGCTGGGTTAGAGGGACTGGGCTGGGTTAGAGGGACTGGGCTGGGTTAGAGGGACTGGGCTGGGTTAGAGGGACTGGGCTGGGTTTGATGGACTGGGCTGGGTTTGAGGGACTGGGCTGGGTTAGAGGGACTGGGTTAGAGGGACTGGGTTAGAGGGACTGGGCTGGGTTAGAGGGACTGGGCTGGGTTAGAGGGACTGGGCTGGGTTAGAGGGACTGGGCTGGGTTAGAGGGACTGGGCTGGGTTAGAGGGACTGGGCTGGGTTAGAGGGACTGGGCTGGGTTAGAGGGACTGGGCTGGGTTAGAGGGACTGGGCTGGGTTAGAGGGACTGGGCTGGGTTAGAGGGACTGGGCTGGGTTAGAGGGACTGGGTTAGAGGGACTGGGCTGGGTTAGAGGGGCTGGGTTGGGTTAGAGGGACTGGGCTGGGTTAGAGGGACTGGGTTAGAGGGACTGGGTTAGAGGGACTGGGCTGGGTTAGAGACGCGGGGACTGGGCTGGGTTAGAGGGACTGGGCTGGGTTAGAGGGACTGGGCTGGGTTAGAGGGACTGGGCTGGGTTAGAGGGGCTGGGTTAGAGGGGCTGGGTTAGAGGGGCTGGGTTAGAGACGCGGGGGCTGGGTTAGAGGGACTGGGCTAGAGGGGCTGGGTTAGAGGGACTGGGTTAGAGGGACTGGGCTGGGTCAGAGACACGGGGACTGGGTTAGAGGGGCTGGGTTAGAGACACGGGGGCTGGGCTAGAGACACGGGGGCTGGGCTAGAGGGGCTGGGTTAGAGACACGGGGACTGGGTTAGAGGGGCTGGGTTAGAGACACGGGGACTGGGCTGGGTTAGAGACACGGGGACTGGGCTAGAGACACGGGGGCTGGGCTAGAGACACGGGGCTGGGCTGGGACACGAGGGACTGGGCTGGGTTAGAGACACGGGGACTGGGTTAGAGGGGCTGGGTTAGAGACACGGGGACTGGGCTGGGCTAGAGACACGGGGACTGGGCTAGAGACACGGGGGCTGGGCTAGAGACACAGGGACTGGGCTAGAGACACGGGGGCTGGGCTAGAGACACGGGGCTGGGCTAGAGACACGGGGGCTGGGCTAGAGACACGGGGGCTGGGTTAGAGGGGCTGGGTTAGAGGGACGGGGACTGGGCTGGGTTAGAGGGACTGGAAACAGGTGGACGGCTGGGTTCCATCCCTCCGTTTCCACCAATCCACACGTCAGATCAATGATTAGTGAAAGAATGTCCTGGTGTGTTCTCATGTGAGCTAACCAAACCTCCACCGCCACCCCGTCTCTCCGTCTTCCTGTCCCCAGATCTGGACCACCCTGGCCTGGATTCTCAGTATGAGAATTGCCCTGGAGCTCTGGTTCTCCCTGCAGCAGAGACAGTAACTGGGACACGGTGGGTACTCTCTGAGGTTCTTCAAACGTAAATACCACCATGTTTGGTTTTTGTCACTTGCATTTCAATCTACAAACGTTATAATGTGATACGGCTTTTACGGAAACCCGTTCGGATGTCTCGCCAAAAATGGAACGTAAATCTGTTTTTCTGGTTGTTTTTGGTAAATCCTTTAAATCCTTTACTGTAAAATAAAAAATAGATTGTATGATTTGACTTAATAAGGATCGTTTCCAAGTTTAGTTAGCATTACCCAATGTGAAAACGCTCAGACTTCCCTGACCTGAGAGTGTCTCATCTTGTTTAGACAGAATGGGGAACTAGCTAGTTAGTAATGAAATCAGACTGGTGAACTAGCTAGTTAGTAATGAAATCAGACTGGTGAACTAGATAGTTAGTAATGAAATCAGACTGGTGAACTAGCTAGTTAGTAATGAAATCAGACTGGTTTAGACAGAATGGTGAACTAGCTAGTTAGTAATGAAATCAGACTGGTTTAGACAGAATGGTGAACTAGCTACTTAGTAATGAGATCAGACTGGTGAACTAGCTAGTTAGTCATGAAATCAGACTGGTGAACTAGCTAGTTAGTAATGAAATGAGACTGGTGAACTAGCTAGTTAGTAATGAAATCAGACTGGTGAACTAGCTAGTTAGTAATGAAATCAGACTGGGGAACTAGCTAGTTAGTAATGAACTCAGACTGGTGAACTAGCTAGTTAGTAATGAAATCAGACTGGGGAACTAGCTAGTTAGTAATGAAATCAGACTGGTGAACTAGCTAGTTAGTAATGAAATCAGACTGGTGAACTAGCTAGTTAGTAATGAAATCAGACTGGGGAACTAGCTAGTTAGTAATGAAATCAGACTGGGGAACTAGCTAGTTAGTAATGAAATCAGACTGGGAACTAGCTAGTTAGTAATGAAATCAGACTGGGGAACTAGCTAGTTAGTAATGAAATCAGACTGGGGAACTAGCTAGTTAGTAATGAAATCAGACTGGGGAACTAGCTAGTTAGTAATGAAATCAGACTGG